>NC_062552.1:80769040-80990099 GCF_016906955.1 Phacochoerus africanus
CCTAAAGGTCCACGTGACAGAAGACGGATAAGAGATGTGGAGCATATGTACCATGAATAGTATTCAGCCATAAAAAGAATGAAGCCATACCATTTCAGTAACTGGGTGACATGAAATTTGAAATCAATCAGGTAAGCCAGACAGAGAAAGAAAATATCATATGAGATCACTAGCACTTTGGAATCAATAAAAGTGATATGAAGAACTGACAAACCAGAAACAGACTCAAAAGATTTCAAACCAAATTTAAGTTACAAGTGAAATGTGGGGATGATAATTAGGTGCTTGCGACTGACATCACACACTACTATACAAATAGATGGGTAACAATGACCTATTGTGTAGCACAGGGAACTCTACTCAATGCTGTGCAATAAACTTATATGAGAAAAGAACCTGAAAAGGAATGCACTTATGTTTGTGTACAACTGATTCACTTTGCTGTGCACTTGAAACTAATACAAACACTATAGTCAACAGTACTCCAATAAATGTATAAACAAAGAATATATTAAAACTGTTTTAATGAGATATGCAGATAAGTTTTATTCACTATGCAGTTTGAAGAATCTTCTTGTCATGGATAAAACTGACCACAAAAGGCAGAAAGGGTAAAGATTGAGGAGCATGCATTTCTTTAAATCAACATTAATTAAAAAGAATCTGAGACTCCCTGATAGATCTACTAAACAATGTTTAATCAATACAGAGAAAACCCAGTGAAACTTCTATTTATTTATTTATTTATTTATTTATTTATTTATTTATTTGTCTTTTTGCCTTTTCTAGGGCCGTTCCTGTAGCTATGGAGGTACCCAGGCTAGGGGTCTAATTGGAGCTGTAGCCACCGGCCTACACCAGAGCCACAGCAATGTGGGTTCCGAGCTGTGTTTGAGACCTACACCACAGCTCACGGCAACGCCAGATCCTTAACCCGCTGAGCAAGGCCAGGGTTCGAACCCACAACCTCATTGTTCCTAGTCAGATTTGTTAACTACTGCACCATGACGGGAACTCTGAAACTTCTGGTTTAAAAACACCCCTTCCAAACAAAGCATAAGGAAGCTGAGTATAAGTGCCAGCTAGTAAACTGATATATGTGTGTTGGTCTTCTAAGCATCCATAAAAGGAGTCAAACACAGAATAAATGATATAAGGGCAATGGAAATCAAAAGAAAAGGCAAACAAGTTATCAAGTAAAAAACTTATGAAATCAATAAGGGCCAAGTGGCCCAAGGGAGCACTGGTAAACTGGTTAAGCTGTATTGAGTTAAGGTGTATTGAGTGCTCATTCAGTTATATAAGGATCAGAGTTATCTGCAATATATCTTTGAGAATAAGTCTTGGTTCTTTGTTGAAATGAGTAAAAATTAAAATTTCTAAATCTGTTGATGGAAAATCCTTATTCCTATAGATTGAAATTAGGGAAGTTCAATGTATGCTATTATAAATAAAGCATCTCCAAAACTAAATTTAGCTTTCGTGACTCAAATCATTAATGATGCAAAATGAACAGTCATATTAGCAGAAGGTAAGGAAGAAATTGGCTGATTACATGTGGAAATAAAATCATCTAACTACATAGGAATATAGTATGAACAGTCAAAAGGTAAAGGAGTTTTGTGGGTTAAGGATTGACTATTGTCACTACTGGGGCGTACTGGCTGTGTTCATCCATGGCCTAAGAACCCCCTCAGCTTTGGGATTGACTTAAATAAAAAAGTCAAAAGTTAACATTTGTGAGACCAGCCGAACTATTAAATAAAAGCCCTGGTCTAAGGAATCCTGTTTCCTCCAAATGTGATGGGGGCATATATTATCATGGGACATATAGGCATTAAGTGTCAAAATCTGATAATGATTAAATATTGAATAACGCAGCTAACACTCTTCATGCTTGACTCCCTGCTCTTGATGTTCCTGTCATCACTTGACTTCCCAGAAATTTCTTTATAGTGAAAGAATGAGTTACCTTATGTGGAAGTTGTTCAGATCAGTTGATAATTTTTTGTGGCAAAATAAAAATTGGGATTATGTATGTATTTCCATCTAGCATCGATTTACTTACTGTCAATCTGCATTCCTCTCCTATATATAACCCACTCTGACACTGAATTAGACTTAGCACAGATAATAGTAAATGCGTCAAGGTAGTGTTTTCCTGAGAGATAAGCATTTTGGCCTTCTCCAGAACACATTTTCCACATTTTTTTCTGCAGCTATAGAAGCAGCACAATCTCTCACGTAAAAATTTTTAAAAGACCAGTTATTTTAATGTGGGACAACTAAATGTTCATAAGGTACTTAGATGCTCCTGATATTAAAATAATGAAATTCAATATCTCCATGTGACTAAGGAGACTTCATGATACTTTTGGCATTTACAAAATCCTATAAATAAAATCTGACTGCATACTTTCCTCATTGAGCCATTTTCATTTCTTTGTTCCCTGAATTATAGATGACTGAATTTAAAAAGGGTAGAACTGCATCAAAACAGCAAGGAATTTGTCTAGGTGGGATGTGGGATGAGGCCACATATAAACAAAATGCAAGGAACCGAAAAATAAATCACCACCATGACATGAGTTGACAAGGTGGAGAGGGCCTTAGATGAGCTCCCTGAAGAGTGTTTCCGAACAGTAATCAGGATAAAAAATGTAGGAGTAATCAGTAAAGAATGATCCCAGGGATATAAATCCACTGTTGGCAGTGACCATGAACTCTAGCCTATAGGTATCTGTGCAGGCAAGTTTGATGAACCGAGGAAGATCACAGTAAAAGCTGTCTAGAACATTAGGGCCACAGAATGGCAATTTTACAACAAATGCCAGTTGAACCACAGAGTGGATCAAGCCAATTATCCATGCAGCGACCAGGAACAGAATACACATTCTGGGGCTCATAACAGTTAAATAGTGAAGAGGCTTACATATGGCAACATATCTGTCAAAGGCCATGGCGATGAGAAGAGCCATCTCCACACTACCAATGAGGTGGAGGAAGAAGATTTGAGCAATGCAGCCACTGAAGGAGATGACTTTACATTTCCTGAACAGATCATAAATCATCTTGGGAGAAATGACAGAAGAAACTCCCAGATCAATGAAGGAGAGGTTGGCTAACAGAAAGTACATGGGGGAGTGTAAGTGACGGTCAGAAGTCACAGCGAGCATAATGAGGGAGTTTCCCATCATGCTTGCCACGTAAAAAACCGAAGAGAACAGAAAGAGGAGAAGTTGTATTTCCCAGGAGTTGGTGATTCCCAGGAACACAAATTCTGACACCATAGAGTGATTTGCTCCATCCATTGATTTATCAGCTGGAATGTTTTCAGATAAAGAAAAGAAAAAGAAAATTAAAATTTGGAGTGTTAATAATGTTCTATATTATAATAATTAATTATTCATGTATATTCTGTGTAAAGACTGTAACTCTCCACAATTGCTTCTCAGGGCCATTTTTATTGCTAAGCAAGCATTTTACCTGTGGTCACCTAAAGCAGTTGAGTCACTTCTGTCCAATATCCTTTACCACATCCTCTAGGACTAATCATCTACAAGTAAGAGAATGGAACAAGTATGAAAACATAGTAGTTGTGGACAGCAAAGATTGGGAAGGGCAGTCTAGATGGTACAGTGCAACAGAAAGAGAGAAAAAAGGAAGAGGTAGCGATGGCATTTGGCAGAACTCACAGGTTCTATTTTTAAATTGATCATAAGACAATTCTTTGGCTATTCAAATTGTGTCATTTCTTAACCTCACATATCTCGGTACATGATATGTTCTCTTGAGTCATTTTACATCACTACTTACAAACACATTTGCAATTCACACAAAGATCAAGCATAGTGAAAGCAAAAGAGAATCAGGCATGGGGCATAGAGGTGACTCTACGCATGACAGGTCCAAGGAAAGGGTAGACCAGAATATTCGTGGTTCAGGGCATCTGCATGGGCTCCCAGGAGTACAAGTGAAAGTACCTAGTAGAGTGGTTAGCAGCCAGGATGTGGCCAGGATGTGCATGGTGGGGTTGGGGAGTGGGATGGGAAAGCTGTGTTATGGGAAATCAGGAGTTAAGCAAGCCACTTTGATTTATGCCTCCAGATTCTTCACAATCTCTTGAGGTTTGCTATACAGTTTGGTTATAGCTAATTAAGCCCTACCTTTAGTATTTGCTGTCAATGAGAGATGCATACTCATGTTACAATTGTTCTAGAACCATTCACCCTCTCTAGTTTCTCCCTCTCCCTGAGTCCCATTTGTCCTTTTTTATCCCATCTCTCTCTGTTTCAAACCTCCCTTGTCTGGCAAATGATGCCAAGTCTGACTCTTTCCACCCTAATTTGGGAATACTACATGAACCTCTCTAGACCTTTCTTTCAGGGAATACACTGTTACCACATGGAAGAAATTTCTCTTCTTGCAAGTTCAACCCTGCTATGTTAATCCCTCTTGCTCCTAGAATATTTAGATATGCAGCTAAAAGCTGGAGTGAGTTGAGAAAAAGGAGGCTGAGGATACAAAGTTAGGAGATAGTAAAATAAAGGTACAAGAACACAAAAAAGCCTCAGACCTGGATCTGAAGAGCCAAGAGAAACCCAGAAATAGAAAAAATGGATCTCAAAGCTTTACCTTTTAACATGGGTGTTTTGTACACGCATACACACACATCTCAGTCTACATTATGAGTGAAATTGGTTATAAAATTATTTTCCCAGTAGTGATGATTTAGACCAAGTTAATATTTATCAGGGAGAAAACCATGGATCAGTGAGGAACAATTAACTGTTAGAGACGAGAAAACTAGATTTTCTAGTCCACATGTGGCTTCAAGAGTCTACTACTAGAAAAATAACAAAGTGAGAAGACATTAGCCAAACTTCTAACAGTGAAAACAGTAGCTATTGTTACATGTGGTTATTAAATGAAATTAAAAATCTATTTTCTCAGTTGCACTTGCCATACTTCTAGTACTCTAGTAGCTCTGTGGGGCTAGCGGTTATGTTTGGATAGCACAATACAGAACATTAACAATCACTGCTCACATCAAAAGTCAACCAAATCCCATTTCCTCCAAGAAATTTCCCTAGTAACTCTACCCTTTATATTAATCCCTCCCTGTATTATTACTAGAAATCAGGACACTTAAATTTTAGTTCTAAAAATTCCAAACTTAAAAATACACCACATATATGGCATCACAGGAGAAACCTCCATGTGCTTGTCGTTGGCCAGGAAGGACACATAAGAGTCTGCTGGGAAATTTACAGACAAAAAGAAAGACACATCAAAGACATCAATGAGTTTTGGAACAGAAATGAGAGTTTAATAAGCTGAGAGCAGAGTGGAAGGTATTCTGAGAAAAGAAAATAACTGATCCTTTAATTTAGACCAAATACTTTCCTATTTATCATAATTCTTCAATTTTGTTGTTGTTGTCTTTTTAGGGCCACACCCAAGGCATATGAAAGTCCCAGGCTAGTGGTGGCACAGAGCTGCAGCCACAAGCCTACACCACAGCCGGAGCAACGTGGGATCTGAGCTGCATCTATGACCTACACCACAGCTCATGGCAACACTGGATCCCTCACCCACTGAGCGATGCTAGGGACTGAACCCTCCCTCCTGGACTCTAGTCTGCTTTGTTGACACTGAACCATGCAGGAACTCCCAACAGTTTTAATATTATAGATTCTCTCTCCTCATTATAAGTTTGAAGAGGATAAAGACCATTTCTTCAGGATATTGTAAATTTTTAAAATACAGAACAAGATATATAGCAAAGATTACTTGCTGTTTAGTCAACAACACTTCTCTGAAGTAAAGCAGTTTTTTTAGGTATAGTTTTCCACAGTTTCTCTTTTTCCAGTGTAACATTTGTTTATGAAGTCCATAAGCATAAAGAAATTTCCAAAATCAAAACTGAACATTAATGCTTTCTCAACCACTCCCAAGAGAATGCCTGATAATTGCTATACATTTCCAGTTGTGGAGTAGGAAGGCTCACCTCACCTTATTGTGATCCATAGTTTAACCTCTGAACTTTAGAAAACAATAAGAAGCATGTAGAAAGAGAGAGAGAAGAGGGAATGAGAGAGGAAGAGAGGGAGGAAGGGAGGGAGGAAGAGAGAGACAGAGACAGAGAGAAACAGAGGTGAGAGAAGCAATAGTTCTGACAGACTGCATAGCAGAGAAGGTACACAGTTTTTATTTTTCCAGGTTTCCTGACATAGGTAGTAGTCATCTTTCATGCCATCCTTAAAGTCAGAGAGGAAAATATAGATATTTTAAAACCACATTTTAAAGTTCCTGAAATAGTTAACGATGGAATTTTAGAGCTGGAAAAGCATGCATTACCTGTATGGCACATATTTACTACATATTGGATTGTTATGATTACTTTTGGAGGGATATTTCCATAGTAGCATTATTATCACTTATAGAGGGGGAACTGCAAGTTCAGACAAGTTAGTAACTTATCCCAAAACAGAACTACTATATTTTGGAACCCAAAAGTAGGCTTTCTGATACTAAATCCCTTGCTCTTTGACTACAACATGCAGAATGCAAATATGGTTCTTTGTTCATAATCTTAAAAATTATTCCTATCATAAATTTAAAGTAGAATTTTAAAAAATGTACACCTGAAAGTTACATAAAGTTACATGTCAGTCATATCTCAATAAAGCTGGAAAAAAAGCATACAATTTTATTCTGAAGAATATCCCATCCTATACATGTAAATATTCAACACACACATACATCAACGCACCCAAGATTTCACAGCTTCTACAGCAGAGAATATACGTAAATCCACGCATTACTGGTATAAGTTAAGGGAAAGGAAAAAGGTGTTTTCTGGTTAGAATGAGAAAGAACCAAATACACCAAGGTTTTGGTGCCAGTAAAAGATTCACCAAATTACAAGGCAATTTATTCCTAAAAAGTGGTAATAACTGAGAGGCAAGAAAAATCCCAATAGAGACAAAATTTAAGAAGCCATCTAAAAGGTGAAGTTATGAGAAAGATGGTTTGTTTAAAGCACAACGTATAAACGGATAAAAGAAAATTAATGGAGAAAACCACATGGCCCCTAAAGAACAAATACTTCGTATTTATCACCATTCTTATTGTATTATTCTACCACCATTTTAATACATTAGGCCTTTAAAAAGACCCTTTTCTGTGCATGACAATAAAAGTCAAGAGAGAAGGGAATGTCAAAGAGGTAAGGCTGTCACTTTCACAACTACACAGAGATCAAAAAGGGAAAAAGACTAAGGAAAATGCATGGATTTAGATATCTTTAGTGCCATAAGGTGAAATCAACCGGTAAAGAGAAAATCAAGATTGCAGGGGGGTGACTAATGGTGACCAAGTGGAGAAAGCAAAATCAGAAATGGTGAATAATTTCAACAATAGAGGAAGAAATGTTTTTTTCAGGGTGAATGTGGAAAGAAGGGATTTTGTCATGTGCACAAAATTTGTACAGTGGCAGGAATCTATAAACAGCAAGTGTGAGAATCTTATTGAAGATGAGACTCATGATCTTGGCAAACTCAGATGGTTTATTTTTGTGACATCATACAGAAACACTCAGGAACAAAATATAGGATTTTTGAGTAGCACATTTGCTTACCGTATAAGCTGAATGGTATCACAAAAAAAAAAAAAAAAAAGCAGAGATCCTTGGGTGTACATGTTACACTGATGTTGTCTGATCAAATTCCATTCTGGGCAATATGAGTGAAGCCAAAGATGACCTGGCACATGGAGAAAAATAGAATATGGATCACAGAATCTTAAAAGCAGGAACAGCAATGAGAAGCTTATGGTAACTCCTGCTTTTCCCCATCTTGATTCTCTAACTGGATTCCAATTAAAAAATAACTTCACTACAACCTGATGCTTCATGATATATTGGCAAAGTTATTAGAAAGTAGATAAGAGAGTTCTCATCAAAGGAGAATTTTTTCTCTTTTCTCTTAGTTGTATCTATCTGAGATGATGGATGTTAACCTACTGTGTAATCATTTCAGAATATATGTAAATCAGATCATCTTACTGTACCTTTAAACTTATACAGTAGTGTATATCATTATTTCTCAATAAATCTAGGAAAAATAAAACATCCTAATTTTCTCTCATGTGCCCTTTTCTGCACAACTCCTTGACTCTTCCTTCCTGTACCATTTCTGCTGCAGCAATTCTGTTACAGCCTTCCTCTCTGGGTCCATGAAACGGAGATTCTTCTTGTGGTAGTTTACAGTCTAGGAACCCTCCACCACCACCTACCTAATCTATGAAAAGATCTCAGTTGGCAGCATGGTCAGGGAGTCAGAGATGTTCCACAAACTAAGTTTTCTCCTCTGTGTAAATATTGTCTCCATCCTTCCACCTACCCTCCCTACCAAGAAGCTGCAATATTCAGAGATGACTAATGAGATTTAGAAGATGGAGACCAAGTGATGCCTTAGAGTTCTGGGATGGTCAGACTGAGTCATCAGGCCAAGGGAATTGTCTCACAGGATTGTGAGGGAGGGAGCATAGAGATGCATAGTTTTCTTATAAAGATTCACCTTTGGTTTTTTGTATAATTTTAATCTTTGTTTTATTATAGACCCGGTGATTCTCTAATGAAATGAAAATTCATTTTCTAATTTTGATTTTTTTTTATTTTTAAGAATATTTTATTGGAATACAGTTGATTTAAATATTTTGTTACTTTGAGGTGTAGAGCAAAATGATTCAGTTATATATATCTACATTCTTTTTCAGATCTTTCCTCAAATGAGTAATTACAGAGTACTGAGTAGCTTTCCCTTGCTGCTTATCTATTTTATATATAGAAGGGTTGTATAGTTAATCTCAACTTTAATTTATCCTTCACCCATGTTTCCCCCTTTGGTAACCATAAAGATTTTGATTTCAATCTTCTCTGTTTTGTAAATAAGTTCTTTCATATCATTTTAATTCCATTCCACATATAAGTGACATATATTTGTCTGATTTACTTCACTTAGTTTCCTAATCTCTAGGTCCATCATGTTGCTGCAAATGGCATTACTTCACTCTTTTTTGTGGGTGAGTAATGTTTCATTGTGTATGTATATAATAGTAATGTAAATAGTGATGCAATGTACAATGGGGTGGATGCATCTTTTAAAATTGTGGTTTTCTCCAGATGGATGCCCAGGAGTGGAACTGCTGGGTCATATAGTAGTTCTATTTTTAGTTTTTTGAGCAACCTCCACACTGTTTTCCACAGTGGTTGGACCAATTTACATTCTCACCAACAGAGAATGAAGGTTCCCTTTTCTCTGCCCCCTCTCCAGCATTTGTGTGTAGACTTTTTGATGAAGCCAATTATGGCTCCTGTAAGGTGGTACCTCATCATAGTTTGATTTGCATTTCTCTAATAATTTTGATGTTAACATTTTTTCTTGCATTTTTTTTTGACATCTGTTTGTCTTTGGAGAAATGTCTCTTTAGGTCTTCTGACCTTTTTTTTTTTTTTTTTTTTTGATGGGGAGCCACAGCACGTGGAAGTTCTCAGGAATCAAACCCACACCAGAGTAGTGACCTGAGCAGCTATATTGATAATACTGGATTTTAACCTGCTGTTCCACAAGGGAACTCCTTTCTGACCATCTATTGATTGGGTTGTTTGCTTTTTTGAAATAAGCCCCATGAGATGTTTATATATTTTTGAGATTAATCCCTTATTGGGCACTTCACTTGCAAAAAAGTTCTCCTATTCTGTGGGATGTCTTTTCCTTTATGGTTTCCTTTGCTGCACAAAAGCTTTTAAGTTTAATTAGGTCCCATTTGTTTATTTTGTTTTTTTTCCCATTGCTCTAGGAGGTGGATCTGAAAAGATATTGTGATTTATGTCAAAGTGTGTTTCTGCCTATGTTTTCTTCTAAAGTTTTATAATATCCAGACTTATATTTAATCCATTTTTGAATGTGTGTCTGTGTGTGTGTTGTGCATGTGTTTAGATAATGTTCTAATTTCTTTCTTTTACATGTAGCTGTCCAGTTTTCCAGCACTAATTATTGAAGAGACTGCCTTTTCTTTCCACTGCATATTCTCACCTCCTTTGCCATAGATTAGTTCACCACAGATGCTTGAGTTTATTTCTGGGCTTTCTATAACTGTTCCACTGACCTATATTTCTGTTTTGGTGCAAGTACCATACTGTTTTGATGACTGTGGCTCTGTAGTATAGCCTGAAGTCAGGGAGACTGATTCCTACATTTCTGCTTCTGTTTTTTTCAAGATTTCTTTGGAATATAGGGATCTTTTGTATTTCCATACAAATTTTAAAATTTTCTCTTCTAGCTCTGTGCAAATGCATTGGTAATTTGATAGGGATTTTACTGAATATGCAGATTGCCTGGGTATATGTAAGTAATTTTGACAACACTGATTCTTCCTTCCAGAACACTGTACATCTTTCCATCTGTTTGTGTCTCTTCTTCGATTTCTTTCATGAGCATCTTATAGTTTTCAGAGTATAGGTTTTTTTCTCTTATGTAGGGTTATTTCTCAGCAGTTTATTCTTTGTGATGTGATAGTAAATAGGATTGTTTCCCTGATTTCTCTTTCTAATCTTATTGTTAGTGAAAAGGAGTGCCAGAATTTCTGTGTATTAATTTTATATCCTACAACTTTACCCAATTCATTTATGACTCTAGTAGTTTTCTAGTGACATGTATAGGATTATCTATGTATATGTCATATCATCTGCAAACAGTGACACTTTTTTTTTTTTGTTTTTTGCTATTTCCTTGGGCTGCTCCCATGGCACATGGAGGCTCCCAGGCTAGGGGTCCAATCGGAGCTGTAGCCACCGGCCTACGCCAGAGCCACGCAATGCGGGATCCGAGCCGCGTCTGCAACCTACACCACAGCTCACGGCAATGCGATCGTTAACCCACTGAGCAAGGGCAGGGACTGAACCCGCAACCTCATGGTTCCTAGTCGGATTTGTTAACCACTGCACCACAACGGGAACTCCCCAGTGACACTTTTAGTTCTTCTTTTCCAATTTGGATTTTCAAAATTTCTTCTTTTCTGATTGTCATGGATAGGACTTCTAAAACTATGTTAAATAAAATTTGTGAGAGTGGACATCCTTGCCTTTTTCCTGATCTTCACAGAAATGTTTTCAGTTTTTCACCATTGATATGATAGCAGATATGGGTTTGTGTTATGTCGCCTTTTTTTTACATTGAGGTATATTTCCTCTATGCCCAATATTTGGAGAGTTTAAATCATAATTTGGTTTTGAATTTTTTCAAAAGCTTTTTGTGCATCTTTTAGATGACTATGGGTTTTTATTCTTCAGTTTATTAAAGTGCTGTATCACACATTGATTTGTGTATATTGAAGTATCTTTTACTACTTCAATAAATCCCATTTGATCATGGTGTATGATTCTTTCAATATATTGTTGGGTTCAGCTTACTAGTATTTTGTTGAGGATTTTTGCACCTATGTTTATCAGTGACATTGGCCTGTAATTTTCTTTTTTTGTGGTATCATTATAATGGGTCAGAGTGATGGTGGCTTCATAGAATGAGCTTGAGAGTGTTCCTTCTGCAGTTTTTTTGGAAGAGTTTCAGAAGAATATATTACTCTTCTCTTCATGATTGATAGGATTTATCAATGAAGTGATATGGTTCTGGACTGTGGTGTGTTGGAAGTTTTTGAATCACAGTTTCAATTTCAGTAATTGTTATTTGTCTGTTTGTATTTTGTATTTCATCCTGGTTCAATGCTGGAAGGTTGTGGCTTTCTAAGAATTTGTCCATTTCTTCTGGGTTCTGCATTTTATTGGCATATACGTGCTTGAAGTAGTCCCTTAACATCTTTTGTATTTCTGTGGTGTCAGTTGCAACTTCTTTTTCATTTCTGAATTTATTGATTTGAGCCCTCTCACTTTTTTTTTTCCTCCATGACTCTTTCTAAAGGTTATCAACTGTTTTTATCCTTTCATAAATTTTCATTGATATTTCCCATTGTTTTCCTTGTCTCCTTGTCATTTATTTTTCCTCATCATTATGATGGATCAGTTGATGTCTTAAGACAAGGGTTAATGGAGGCAAAGTGAGGTTTTGGGTGAGACAAAGTGAGGTTTTGGGCAAGGTTGGAAGGGTTATGTGAATCACAAGATAGTCCCTCATTGTAGTTATACATATGATAAAGATTTCTGTTCCAGTTCTCAATCTGCAAAACTGTGCTTTAGCCAAATTGGAGGGTCAAAAAAAAAAAAAAAGTAGCCTCACTCCTGATCTACATCACGGTCAAGATTTCTAGATGGCATCATTGACATAAAAGCAAGAATATTAAGTCCAGTTAAGGACTGAGATCCATGCTCCTTTTGTCAGATGATCAGTGTTGGATCATGACTGAGTCTGTATAGCAGCATATAAAACATTGGAAATTACTTGCAGTTGTAATTCACACAAACTCAAGAGCAGAATAATGATTAAACTTTGCAGAATGCTTCAGAGTCATACTTTACAATTACCAAACTCAGGCCAAAATTATGTGTCTCAGAAGCTATTTATCTACCTTCAGTTTAGAAATTAATTGTTTTTATGGCTTGCACATTTATCCAAGCGTTAGCAATAGCACAGGCATCACTTACTTGGCTAGCTAATAGAAAGTCTAAAGCTATTTTGTTGTCCACTATCACAGAGTTGAAAATGTTTAGACTTGCTTATTCAACCTCAAGAACTTTCAAAGAATCATTTATAAGTTTGGCCAATGTTAATTACAGATTTTCTGAACATGTTTTCCAATAATCCCAATATTGGATGATGCCAGAAAAAGTGAATCTAGTGATGCCTCTGGGAAATTCTCTAGGTATTAGGTCATGGAAGGGTTCCTTGGGAACATAAGGAAAAGATGTTCACACTTGATAATACTAAATGTATTACATGAGTTCCTTGTAATATTTGGGCATGCCTGCTTGCAATAGAGTAGAATCTGTCCTGACTTAGTCACATGTCTATTTAAATTTTCAGTAAATGTTACGTTTACATTCAGTAAATGTTATTTCCACTTGCCTTAATAACACTTAATATGTGAGACATAATGGATAAATGAATAAAAAAAAAACACTACTGAGTAACAGGAAGCAAAAACCTTTCACATCAGAAAATATATTTCAATACATTTTTATGAATATATTGTTCACATTTTCTTAGTGTTAAATTAAGCTATCTTCAGAGTTCCTGTTGTGGCACAGTGGTTAACAGATCTGACTAGGAACCATGAGGTTGTGGGTTTGATCCCTAGCCTCGCTCAATGGTTTAAGGATCTGGCGTTGCCGTGAGCTGTGGTGTAGGTCACGGATGCAGCTCGGATCTGGTGTTGCTGTGGCTTTGGCTTAGTCCGGCGGCTATAGCTCTGATTAGATCCCTAGCCTGGGAACCTCCATATACTGCAGGTGTGGCCCTAGAAAAGACAAAAAAACAAAAAAAAATTAAGCTATCTTGGATAAGTTTAATAGTTTAGCTCTCAAAGAACACTGTATTCTTAGCAGTACTTACCACCACAAATGTAAATTATTATTTATTGCTCCTTCCCAGTTAGGCTGAAAGCCCCATAAATTCATACACCACATCGCGTTTCTTCAAACCAATGTATCAAAAATTTAGATCATAACTAAAAATTTGCTGAAAGAATACATAAAATGTATTTGCTTGCATTAGACACTGACTATGTGAAGAAAAAAGGTAAGTCTAGAGTCTAGGAATTCAGTAAAGTGAAAAATTGGAAAGAAAGGCAAAAGTAGGAATAGGATTAAAGGAAGTACTAGTCTTCAATCTAGCAAAAGAGAGAACTCAATGAGGTCCACTTTGGGACCTAGTGATAAATTCAATATCATTAATTTAGGAAACTCTCAAGTCATTATTGATCAGGAAGTAAATAGCCAATTACGTCAAATAACTTGACCACAAACATAAATCTACTTGGTGTTAGAGCTTCTATTAGAACTCCAATCTATGGTCTCCACAGGTCTCTGTCCAGTACTTTATTTTCTTTCTTTTTTTTTTTTTTTTTGGTCTTTTATCTTTTGTTGTTGTTGTTGTTGCTATTTCTTGGGCCACTCCCGTGGCATATGGAGGTTCCCAGGCTAGGGGTTGAATCGGAGCTGTAGCCACCGGCCTACGCCAGAGCCACAGCAACGCGGGATCTGAGCTGCGTCTGCAACCTACACCACAGCTCCGGCAATGCCGGATCGTTAACCCACTGAGCAGGGGCAGGGACCGAACCCGCAACCTCATGGTTCCTAGTCGGATTCGTTAACCACTGCGCCACGACGGGAACTCCCTTATTTTCTTTTATTTCTTCATGAATTCATGAATAAAAACATGTGATGGGGTGATGGCAGAAATTCCAGGGGGAAGGATAAGCCCCTCTCATAGTTGATGACTGACATTCATTGACATATTGGTAATTGTTTCTTCGGTGTCCATGATTATTCATCCCTGACAACTCTCTAGCAGCTAAGTCATGTACCCCAGCATCTTGGGAAACCTGGCAGTCTGATGAAACATTTCTTCTTACACTACTTGTTTGGACAAATACTCTAATTTGGAAGAAAGTTTTTTGGATAGACTCATGATATAAAATGCCAGTTGAATTAGTTCTGCTCAATCTCTCTCTCTTTAGAGATTCCTAAGACCCCCGAACAGCGTCCACAATGAGCTAACTACTTCAAAGCCT
Organism: Phacochoerus africanus; assembly: GCF_016906955.1. Classification (NCBI taxonomy): domain Eukaryota; kingdom Metazoa; phylum Chordata; class Mammalia; order Artiodactyla; family Suidae; genus Phacochoerus; species Phacochoerus africanus. The sequence continues at coordinate 80,783,789 of NC_062552.1, forward strand.
CCATAAAGTTGCCTATACTCAGGTTCTATCACTTTCATGAAATTGCTCTTGATTCCTGCAGCCTGAGTAGTGTTCTGATTCCAGTGTTTCATTTTAACTTCCCAAATGGATGATGAGATGATTCTACCTTTCATGTCTTTGTAAACTGCACAATGCCTAGAAAAGTGCTAGAGGACATAACAGGTCATCAGTGAAAATTGTGAGTGCCCTATTTGAGTAAAAGTATATTCAGACTGACCATCAATCTCCGTGTGGATGCAGGGACTCTGGACTCCATCTGGGACTTCTGGTTCAAAATCAACTATGTGTACGATTGCATTGTCTCTGAATTGGTCTCTATTTTAGTGCTGACAAAATCTTACAGCAGTTAACTTCTACTTTTAAAAAGGTACATGGGATAATGAAATGAATATAGGCTTCAGTATCTAAAAAAACATATTTCACACTCTGTCTCCTAATTACCTGTTGACCTTCAGTAACAGACATTTCATCTCTGGGCCCTTTGCCCATCTGTAAAATGGAGAAAATTCTTGTCTAGCAGAACTGAGAATGTGAGATAATATTTGTCACCCAGTCCAGTTAATTCTTCCTTTTTGATGCCCGGGCTAATGGAAATAATATATATGTCCATGATGAGGTCATATATAAGTCAATTATTGTAAATTAATAAAACATAAGAAATTATTTGGATAGGAAACTGAATGAACTAGATTGGTATTTGTCATCATGAGAAAAAAAGTCTCAAAAATGTAATGTTGGGGAGTTCCCGTCGTGGCGCAGTGGTTAATGAATCCGACTAGGAAACATGAGGTTGCGGGTTCGGTCCCTGCCCTTGCTCAGTGGGTTAACAATCCGGCGTTGCCATGGGGTGTGGTGTATGTTGCAGATGCAGCTCGGATCCCGCGTTGCTGTGGCTCTGGCGTAGGCCGGTGGCTGCAGCTCCGATTGGACCCCTAGCCTGGGAACCTCCACATGCCGTGGAAGCGGCCCAAAGAAATAGCAAAAAGACAAAAATTAAAAAATATATTAAAAAAAATGTAATGTTGGGAGTTTCCATTGTTGCTCACTGGGTTACAAACCTAACTAATATCCATGAGGATGCGGGTTCAATCCCTTGAGTTACTCAGTGGGTTAAAGATCCAGTGTTGCTGTGAGCTGTGGTGTAGGTCACATACATGATTCAGATTCCATGTTGGGATAGTATGGGGTTTGGTATGAGAAAAATAATACTTATATATGTATGATTGGGTCACTTTACTATACAGCAGAAATTGGCACAGCACTGTAAATCAACGACAATAAAAAATAAAAATTATTCCTCCATCGAATATAGGCTAAAGTTTTTTAATAAAGTGGAAAGTATGACCTAAACAACAATTTTCACTGAGAATTAACTTATACTTTATGTTTTGAAGCACTAGTGGACATTATAGGAACCCATGATTTTTTTTTTTTTGTCTTTTCTAGGGCTGCACCGGTGCCATATGGAGGTTCCCAGGCTAAGGGTCCAGTCGGAGCTGCAGCAGCCGGCCTATGCCAGAGCCACAGCAATGCAGGATTTTAGCCACATCTGCAATCTATACCACAGCTCACAGCAACACCAGATCCTTAATCCACTGAGTGAGGTCAGGGATCGCACCTGCAACCTCATGGTTCCACCTAGTCAGGTTCATTAACCACTGCACCACGACAGGAACTCCTAGAACCCATGATTTTTTTAGTTTCATGGGTCACCAATTTTTCTCACTTGTTTATCAAATTTGGAAGATGAGAATCATTCATAATAATCATTGCTGGAAACACCTGAATGCCGACCCCCAACATTATAAAGGAATTTGACTTTTTCTAATAATATCTTTCACATTACCTCAACACTGTGTAATTCTAGTTAAATTCAAGGTCTATTTATCATCTCCAGCATGTCAATACATTTTTCACAATTATTCTCCACTACTAGTCAATTTGTTACTCTAGATGTTAGCTATCTTTTTAGAGTAACACTCATGTAGTCATGTCCACAGCAGGACTTTCAACAACAGAATCATGTCTGACAACAGAACCACTCTACTTATTGTTAAACTTATCCTCATTCTTCTATTTTACCTCTATAAAGAAAAAGCATTTCCGTGAAATCTTTGACTTTTCCTGTGCTCTCTAACGCAGAGTGCCATAAAATCTTGCCATATGTGGAAGTGAAGGTTAGTAACGGCTCTAGAGGACACTGACCACTGAAAACGCAAAGACTAAAGTTTAGAGGAGTTCATGGATCAAGGGACTTTACTCCTAGAGAGCTATTTGGATTGACCAGAACAAAGGTCCTCAAGACTCCTAATTAGACACTAGAGACCAAGAGGAAAAAGCATATGTTTATCAACATAGAAGGATAGCATATACTGTGTTCAAGTTTTTAATTATCTTGATTTAAAACTTTCAAATATTTCAGCATATGGCTTATGAGCTTCCATTTTCACTTTTGCTCCCCACCCCCATGTCCACAAGTATCAGAGGCAAGCCCTTTTTCATCTGCTGGTTCAGCGACATGAGGATTCCCAAGTTGTCAAAGGCCAGTCTTATCTGTGTTCCTTTGGAAACACTCTTTCCTGGGGCACTAGGACCTCTGAACCTGGTATAACAAAGATCACAAGAATAGGAAGCAAAAACTTGCATACCTGCTAATTACGTCTTACTTTTAAAGTGACTTTTTAATACCTTGCTTTCATATATACAGGTATATACAGGCTATAGGACAGTGGCCATTGGTTTAAGATATGTACTGCATCAAGTAGGCAGTTTCCTAAACTTTTAAGTTGTTTACCTCCTAGTTGGTCAAAAGCTGAGCATTTGTTCACCAGGCCATTCTATCACCCCATCAGTTAGTTTTTCTCTGAGCTATGGAGCATGAATAAGTTAGTGAATTCTAAGGGTGTGAGCCTGTTTTCACACTTTATTTTCTACAAAAATGTGTCCAAATCCAAAGTTTCATGGGATACTATATGAACAGATAAGGCAGAAAAGCTATTCTGTAAGTCCATAAGTCGTTGTGCTGGCAGAAGCACTGTGGTTGGGAAAGAAAAATAACTACCGAGAATACATTTATACCACTATGAAGACAAGTTTCTAATCCTTCCAGAAAAGTTGGACAGCAAGTCAACTGAGAGCTTGATGAGGTGTGGCAGTATAGAATGTCCCAAGGCTTTACTTCCATATTGAAAGCTTTGGCATTCAGTCATGACAGCCAGATCACCCACAGTGAGGGGAAATTCATACAGTTGTGTCTATGCAGAGACTTTGCTGTTACAGCCACTGCGTAGTAGCATTAAAACTGAATTTTTATGTGATAGCAATGAAACAGTATGAGGCTGACTGACAGTACAGAGGCAAGTCATCTTGTTTGTCTGTAGTGAATAATCTCTTATAGTCTTTTACATCAGCATTCTCTGTGCCCTCTCTGAAAAGTCCATCCACAAACCCTAGACTCCACCTCAAGAACTTTATACCCTTGTTCTTTCTTAGGCCTTAACCTACCAAACCAACCTTTAGCCTTGTCTACAAGTTAGTAAGAGCTGTGCTACAGGCCATCTTTCCTTTCATGGGAAGTGTATAACTACACATATCCCTGGATTGAGAGAAGGGCAAGATGGTAGCATAGGAAGACCTTGAGCTCATCTCCTCCCACAGACAGAACAAATCTACAGCTACATAGAGATCGATTCGTCCTGAAGAAGACCTGAGGGCTGATTTGACAGCTACTACAAACAGATTGCAAAGAAAAGGGTAGGAAAGACAGAGACACAATATATGAAGGAATCCCAACTTAACCCCATTGTGGTAACCTGCAGTGGGGAGGAATATAGCTGAGGGGTAGGAATGCAGACCTTCCTACCCTGGGACACAGTGATAAGACATCAATTTTAAGCTACGTTGGCTATACAAGAAGGAAATTTGTTTAGGAACTTTAGAGGTTCTGCCAATGAACAGGGAAATATTGGAAACCTCTCTGAGGTCAGAGATGCCAGTCTCATTTTGAGTCCCTTTGGGACTTTCCCCACCCTGTACTCACTTCAGCTACAGCCCCAGCCTGCCTGCCAAGATGGCAGTGCATGCAGCATTCTTTATGGACTCTCCTAGTTTGGATCCACTCCACATTTAGCTATCCTTCCAAGACAGCCTTGGGCACAGGGCTCTATAAGGACTGCCCCTATTCCAGCCAATGCAGCTCAACCTCCTACCAAGGTGTCCTCCTTTGATATACCCATCCAAGGACTACTACCAGGCTACAGTCAATCTAGCTTTAGGCACCAGTGCTGCCCAGGGAATAGATCTGGAAACACCTAATCCAGCTTCAGATTCCAGGGTTGATTGGGGTTACCTGTACAGAGTCAGACTGAGGAGCCTGCCTGGTGACACTGGGGGTTATACTCAGAAGAAACCAGGTCCTGCCAGAAAGGCAAGGCACCACTGTGGAGGGGTGCTGGAGGAGAAGGGAGGGGCCACCACTAGAGCTTCCTCCTCTGTGAGCCTTTCAGGCAACAGGAAATCACCTAGTAGAGTATGGGTTAGGCAGGGGCAGTTGTGAGTCTCTGGCACCACTGTGAGATTCAGACACTGGCAGCTGCTAGGAGAGTGGAGGCAAGTAGGCACTGAGACTTGCCTCTGAGATCCCTGAAGTGTCTGAACCCCAGATACCCCAGCAAAAACTGCCAGTAGGTACCAGGCCCTACTCCCATAGTCATGGGAGCTCTCTAGCACTGCAAAAACTTCCCAGCAGATGCCTGACTTTAACCCAGTTGTCCTGGGAGTCAAAAATACCCTGTGAAACCCTTGCCAGTAGTTTACATAATGAGTTTAAGTAATGAGTCCAAAATAAAATAATGATGTGCTAAATTTTGGCTACATGTTCACAGCTCAGCTTTGATGGACTTATATAAATAGATTATATTTGCTTTACAAGCAAATATTACATTAAGCCAATACTAGAATTTTATATTCACTCTTAGAATGACATAACAAATTTTTATTTTTTTATGGCCACATCCACAGCATATGGCAGTTTCTGGGCTGGGTACTGAATTTGAGCTGCAGCTGTGATCTATGCCATGGCTGTGGCAACACCAGATCCTTAACCTGCTGTGCACAGTGGGAACTCCTAGAATGACAACACATTTATCTTAGGGGGTGTTCATTCTGTTCCGAACTAGAAGCAGAAAATGACATTATCCATCCTCTGTGGAATTTTCTTAGCATAGATTCTGTAACTCACAGAGTGGGCTATAAAAAGAAGTTTTTAATTGAAGAGAAAAAAGTAATTTTTTTCCAAAAAATAAATATACCTATGTAAAATATTGTTTCATTTCCATATGGGGATGAGGTTTGATATGTACTTCAATGTACACAGTATTCATTACTGTGGGTCACAGTTGAAAATATGAAAGCCACTTTTATAAGTGACACTACCTTTGCCATTCAGCTCTGGCTCACTCACAGACCACAGCTGAGCTTCTGTGACCCAAACAACCAGTTTCCTAAAACATGAAACCTGTTGAGGAGGCACTCTATAATAACTACAACCAAGCAATTTAAAAGGGGTAGCAGTCAGGGAGGTTAGAAGAAGACAGATCAGCAAATGTAGGTAGAGGAGGAACAATGGGACCAGAAGGAAAAGAAAGGAAAGGGGGAAAAGGGGAAAGGGGAAAGGGGTGTGTTTTCCCCTGGCCTAGGTGCCATAAGTGGCTGAAAAAAAGGTAATAGGAGGTCATAGGAAGAATAGAGGAATGAAAATTTAATGGCTTTGAGTAGCATCAAGCTAATCACAGAGAAAAACCCTGGTGTTTCCCAGTTCTCTGTATTCAAGAACAGCTCCCATGGCTTCTACCCAGAGGTGTGTGCCCACTGGGCTCTGACAGGCAAGTTCTCAAAGATTCTGCCCTCCTTGCACAGTCCTATCAGAGACCCATAGGAGGGTAGAATGTGGTGGGCTACAGCTATGACAGGAAGACTCAGTTCAATCCTCACTTAGAAAACCCCCTGTTAGGTACTGATAGGAATTCCTGTCTATGACACAGGATTCTGTTAAAGAGAGAGAGAGAGACAAGTTTCTCTGCCTGAAGACCTTAAGGAAGTATGTATTTCTGATAATTACTTCATGTAAATATTATTCCTTAGGAATTGAGGCTCAAAGTTACCATAATCTTAGAGCATATACCTGGAATCTAATATATGGCACAAATGAACCTTTCCACAGAAAAGAAAATTATGGACTTGGAGAATAGACCTGTGGTTGCCAAGGGGGAGGGGGAGGGATGTGATGGATTGGGAAGTTGGATGCAGACTGTTGCCTTTGGAATGGATTAGCAATGAGATCCTGCTGTGTAGCACTGGGAACTATGTCTAATCACTTATGATGGAGCATGATAATGTGAGAAAATAGAAGGTATACATGTATATGTGTAACTGGGTCACCATGCTATACAGTAGAAAATTGATAGAACACTGTAAACCAGATATAATGGAAAAATAATTAAAAGCATTATGTAAATAAATAAATATTTCATGTAACTCCTTTCCATGCAACTCCTTTTCTCTTTTTAGATGTTAATGGCTCTCCCTCCTAAATGAAAGACAAAGTAGACTTGATATCAGTGTGTATAATAACTCTAAGTGGAAAAAGAAAAGTTTTTTTTCTAAGTTTAACCATCATAATGAATATCAGTGACCAGCAGGTGTCTTCACAATAGTGGAATCACTTAAGAGATCTTTCTATAACTCATCAGCTGTCGGCATACTCTCCTCATTGCCACCTTCATTTCTTGATTCCTGAATGTGTAAATAACAGAATTCAGGAAGGGAGTGAGAACTGCATCAAAGATGGCCAAAAACTTATCCAGGGGTATGGAGGGAGATGGCCATGTATAGACAAATATCAAAGGACCAAAGAATAAGACTACCACACTGATGTGAGCTGACAGTGTGGACAGAGCCTTGGATGAACCCGCTGAAGACTGTTTCTTAACAGTGAGAATGATGACTATATAGGAAATGATCAGAATGAAGAAGGAGCCAACAGAGATGAATCCACTGTTGGCTGTGACCATGAACTCTAGTTGATCTGTGTCTATGCAGGCAAGTTTGATGAACCGAGGAAGGTCACAGTAAAAGCTGTCCAACACATTAGGCCCACAGAAGGGTAAGTTTACCACAAAAGCCAGTTGAATCATGGAGTGGATAAGGCCAGTCATCCAGGCAGCCACTAAAAAGGAGATACACATTCTTGGGCTCATGATGGTCAGATAATGGAGAGGTTTACATATGGCAACATATCTGTCAAAGGCCATGGCTATAAGTAGCACCACCTCCACACCACCAATGACGTGGATGAAGAAGATTTGAGCAATGCAGCCACTGAAGGAGATGACTTTACGTTTCCTTGAAAAGGTCATAAATCATCTTGGGAGAAGTGACAGAAGAAACTCCCATGTCAATGAAGGAGAGGTTGGCTAATAGAAAGTACATGGGGGAGTGTAAGTGAGGGTCAGAAGTCACAGTGAACATAATGAGGGAGTTTCCCATCATGCTTGCCATGTAAAACATGGAGGTGAACACAAAGAGGAGAAGTTGGATCTCCCATGAATTGGTGATTCCCAGGAACACAAACTCTGACACCACAGAATGATTTGCTCCATCCATGGGATTCATTACCATTGCTACTTGAAGGAACACAATAGGAAAAAATGTAAATGATGGTAATTACATTAATAAACTAGAAGAAGAGCGGTTAAAGGTATGTAAGCCTATTATGCAATAGTGTTAAAACTGACCCAATATGCTTATGACCTCTAAACCGTGCTCATACCAAGACATTAGTGTCTGTCACATGGAGCTGTTCTTACCACCAAATTGTCTCTACCTTTAATATTTAATACCCTTTGCTTTCTCCCAGGGTTCATGCCCTGTAACTCATGAGATGCAAGCTGGTCAACAAGAGTAATATGAATTCAACCCCAAATTTTTGATTTTTATTTCAAATCTCCTATCATCTGACTGCCATCACAGAGAACTAATTGCTATTTCAATCTCTTCCAAGCCTACAGACCTTCATCTGGCACCACTTTGGGGATTATATTCATCTTCATTGTTCCTTATATGTTTAGGAGATCTATAAGGTTTTGTTTTATTATTATTAGCATTTATTTTACTCTTATTTTGTAGTGTAATGGATGGCATACAGTTCTAACTCACCAAATAGACTCTAAGTTTCTTGAAGGCAGGGATTTTGACTCATTCATATTTGAACTCCCTGAAGCAAAGAAAAAGTGACCCACACAGAGAGGTGGCAGGTCAATTTGTATCACACTAGGAACAGAGTTTGTGATTCACTATCTAAAAACTTCTCTAGCAATTTGATATATAGTGACCTCAAGTTTATGATTTTATATCTTACAAAACTAATAGTTCCTGAAGGACTAGAAATTAAAGAAAAAAATCTAATCCTTCGACACGGGTAATTTTAGAAACACTTCATACATGATCTGAAAATCTTAAAACAATGAAATGCATATTGTAGTAGAAACCATATTGTACAAATCTCTAATAGGAAAAGGGCTTGTCCCATTACCTTGTAATTATTAACTCTTAAAAATACATCACAGATTATCAAAAGGAAATTGGGTTTTGGATTTACATTTCAAGATTTATATTAATGTTTGTTCATCCATTGATAGCTTTATCTTGTGCAAGTTACTTTAACTCTTGGAGCTTCAGTTTATTTATCTATGAAATTTTAATTAGTAAAATAACTCATACCTCAATCATATGGTTATATTAAGTATTCAGTAAATGTTATGTTTACTTCTCTTTATTTAACTTGCCCTAGCAGCACTCAAAACCTGAGAGACAGTGGATGAATAAGAAAATCAAACATTACTGATCAACAAGGAGCATTGTAGTTTTATATCAGAAAATATTTTTCAGTAAACAATTATGATACATATAACATTCACATTTTCATAGTGATGGAAAATTAAACTATCTTCTATAATTTTAATTGATTTGTTCTTAAAGAACACTGTATTCTTAGCAATACTTACCACAAATGTAATTTATTATTTGTTTAATTTTTTCTTCCCAACTAGCTTGCAAGCCCTAGAAAATCATGGACCACATCTGTATTTTTCAACCCAATGTATTAACTTTTGCAATCACAAATAATTATTTACTAAAAGGGTGAATAAAATGTATAGCTGACACTTGAACAGCAAGAGTTTGAACTTTGTGAATCCATTTACATGTGGAGTTTTTGTATATGATTTCCAACATATACAAAAATATATGTGTAGAACATTGAGTAAGACTTGTATTGAAGTAGATATCCTATCCTTACATAGGCATAAGGTAATATTTAATCTTAAATTAATATGGTATTAGATTTCTTACTCTTTTATAATTTTGTTTTCAAAAATTACTTTACCATACAGTATACCTCTCTCTCTCTCTCCACCGGAGAATCTGTATGTCAGCCTATAGTCACAGGTTAATGTGGTCATACATAAAAAAATGTAGCAATGTTTCCAATACTAAGTTATGACTATGATTTTAATGCTATATGTCATAAAATTTTATAACAATTCATTGCTTGTGTATATGCAAGGCTACTATGAAGCAACTGTATTGATTACCCTAGGCTACCATAAGGCAACCATATTGCTGCTTCTTCATTATCAGTACATAATTTGTTATAACTAAACATCAAGTTCTTCCATTCTTCATTTCATGTTTTATGTCTAGTGTTAGTAATATGTGTAACATCCACAGTGCATTTTATCCTATTAGACATATAGGTGTAGTCATTGGCAGGTGATTTATCTTGTAAACAGATAGTGTAAACTTACAATACTGTAAAGGTATTTTTTCTTATGATTTCTTAATAACATTTTCTTTTCTCTCACATATATTATTGTACAAATATGGCATATAATACCTTTAATGTACAAAGTATGTGTTAATCCACTAGTTGTTATCTATAAGTCTTCCAGGGAACAATAGGCTAATAGAAATTAAATTCTGGAAGAACAAAAGTCATACATGTATTTTCCACTGCCCAGGGAGCTGCTGTCCACATCCTTAAGTTTTTCAAGGATCAAATGTATTTGCTTGTGTTAGACACTCACCTGGTGAGAAAAGAAGGAAAGTTCAAGAGGGTGGGGAAATTTCAGCAAAGTGAAATTTATGTCTGGAGGGAAACTCAAAGTAGGAATAAGACTAAAAGAAGTCTTCAGTCTAGTCAAAAAAACTGAAATAAATGAGTTCCATTTGGGACCAGCTGGTAAATTTAATGTCCCTTATATCAGGAAAATCATTAGTCATTATAAATCAGGAAATCAATACCCAAGTAAACTAAAAAACCTGACCAAAACCATAAATGGACTTGGTGTTAGAGATCATCTTAGAACATATTTACAAACTCCGAGATCAGTCCCTCTCCTATTTCCTGCTTTACTTTTTTCTTTATTCATGACTTCCTGAGGACACAACCTGAAAAAAACACATGTGGCAGGGTGAGAGTAGAAATTGTTGGGGGAAAGATAAGCCCCTAATATAGGTGATGACTGCCATATACTGTCATACTGGCAACTGCTGCCCTGGGTGCCATGATTAGTCACCCTTGACAACTTTCTATCACTAATTAAGGTACCTCGGTGTCCTGGGAAACTTGGTAGTCTGCTAAAACATTCATTCTTACTCTGCTTATTTGGACAAGTACTGCTATTTGGAACAGAAGGCTTTTTGGATGGACTCATGATACAAAATGCCAGTTTACCTTGGTGTACGCAAGCTGTCTCTCTCCAGAGGGACCTCAGGACACCAGATAGGGATCAGCATGAAGCTAATTACTTAGAAGTAGTCCATAAAGTTTCCTGATTTTAAGTTCTACTTTCTTCATGAAATCACTCTTGATTCCTCCAACCTGAGTAATTTCCTGTTTCTAGTGTTTCACTTTAACTCCCCACATGGACCATGAGACAACTCGACCCATCATATTTATTTATAAACAGCACATTGCCTAGAAGAGTGCTAGAGGACATAACAGGCCTTCAGTGAAAAGCTTGAGTACCTCATTCAAGTCAAAGTGTATTGAGGTGGATCACCAATCTCATGGATACAGAAATCCTAGACTCCCACTGGGACTTCATATTAAAGACAGACCTTGGGTATAATTTCATCCTTCTTTGAATCTGCCTCTATTTTATCTCTTACAGTATCTCAAATCAATTATTTTCTTTTATTTTTTAAAGAAGCTGCATGCAATAATAAAATGAGTATAGGCTTCACTATCTGAAAAAGCATATTTCATACATTTCTATCTAATCACTTGGTGATTTGGGTAACATATATTTCATCTCTGAGCTCTTTTCCCATCTATAAAATGGAGAAAACTCATGTCTTACAAAACTGAGAATGTGAGATAATATTTATCACAAAATACAATTTCTTCTTCCTCTTTGATGCCCTTGGTAATGGAAGTAACATATATGTCCTCAGGGAGGCCATATGTTGGTAAATTATTGTAAATTAACAACATATAATGAAGCATTTGGAAAGGAAACTGAATAAACCAGATTTGTATTTGTCATCATGAAAAAAACCTTAAACATAGAATGCGTGAAAATATAAAATTATAATTCACGTTAAGTGATATAATTTTTTAAATTAAAAAATAATTGTTAAACAAACAAGTAAACAAATAAATAACTATAAGCATTTGAAGAAGAAGGCTATCCAACAACTTCAGTATTGTGATTTTGTCTGGAGAATATAAAAGAGTGATTTTATAGAATGAGTGAATTTAATTTTATTTGTAATGATTTAATAACAAAACGATCTGATAAAAATTAACAAATGTACATTGTAAAATACTGAACATTGCCAAACATTCAGTTTTGAATACTTTTTTTTTTCTTTTTAGGGCTGCACGTGCAGATATGGAAGTTCCCAGGCCAGTTTTTGAACCTGAGCTGCAGCTGCTGGCCTGCACCACAGCCACAGCAATGCCAGATCCTTAACCCACTAAAAAAAAGGCCAGGGATTGAACCTACATCCTTATAAATATGTGTCAGGTTCTTAACCTGCTAAGCCACTATGGGAACTCTATTGAATACTTTTTAAATCAGGGAAATATGTCCAGTTTCTTTTTAAATTTAGTACATCTGCTATGTATCTAAACCTTTCTCTTCTCACTGCCCTTATTTTCATCAGTTTTACTAGATCTACCACAAACTCTATTACAATCCTCTTGTTCAAGACTTTTTGCTGTTCCAACAAAAATTCAATGGCTTTCAATGTAGACCCAATCAAAGTGTTAATGGGTCCTTTTTTTTTTTGCTTCCAGATAACCCTCGAACTGCTATAAGAGCAATCAAAGCCCTCTGGTATCTGGTTCTTTTAGACCCCATTTCCTCTTTCATTTTTCCCATCACCTTTCTTGAACTCTATGATCTGACATCACTGGATTATTATCTGACAATGCCACACACTACATGCCTGTAAATATACTAGTTCTTCTTTCCCAACTTCCCTTCCACCATTCCACAGTCTCCACCAGCTGCCCTTCTATTTTCTCTGGAAGAGAAGTACAACCCACACCTCAAAGTAAACACATGCAATAATGGTTAGACTGCCTTTCCTACCACCTCTTCACAGTCTAAGCAGATTCATACCTTCTTTGTTTATTTTCCTATTCATGGCACTTTATTCATGCTCCAAAGCATCCTGATCATACTACTTTATGGTTAGTTTATAAGTAAATGGATTGAAAAGAATAATTGCGTTTATCCTTTTTTTGTAACCTCAACTGCTAACACATACATAAAATAAAGAGGGAGGGAGGGAGACACTAAAAATACTGCCTCTGTGAAAAATCGGTTCAAGGTTTTAGTGATGTAAAATCTCTGATCTAGACACAGTGAAGGTGGCCTTCAACATGGGAGAATCAGACTGCAATTCATATTTCAACAGATATAGCAGATTATGTGTTTATAATATAACAATGCAACAAGTATAGAAGAGGATATAATTGGATGCTTAAGACATTAAAATATGCCTGATTTGTAACTGGCAGGATGCATAAAGGCTGAGAAGAGTTCTGAAGAACCAAAAAAAAAAAGAGACTAGATTATAAAAGTGAAGAAGAATTAAGGAGAAAGAAACTATGCCAAAATGAAAACTTAAAATGAAGAAGAATTAAAGACAGTATGTATATAAGGGCAAAGAAGAAAGAAAAGGCCTACTTTAAATTAAGAGACAGTTTATGGAATATGATTGTCATTACTTCCTATGCTTCAGAAATTCTATAATCATAAACAAGTTTTAGTACTACGTCTGAGCTATCTTTTAAGTCCTTAGTCTCTTGGAAGTCTTTCTTCATAAACCTTTACCAGTTAAACATGTCATATTAACAACTACAAGTTGTATATTAATTTTCCCTTTGGATCTCCAATACCTTCCAATAAAATGTAAGAACAAAAAATTTGAAGAAAATGAGTTTACAGGGGAAGGAAATATAAATATGGAACCTAATAGGACAGTATCGACAGTTCTTTAGTTACCCTGGGATGAGTACTGGAAAAAAAAATGGTTAGAAGAAGTCAAAAATAATTTTTTCATAGATGTACTAAAAGGAAGAGGAAATATATGAACAAATATTAGAATATAGAAAAAGTCAGAGTTTGACGTGTAAAATACTAGACAGGATTCTAAATGGATCCACTAGTATATGATGCTGGTTCACCCAGAAGTCATCAAATACCTATAATCGACATGCTGATAGATGATATTCTGAAACCACATTCTCTTATAGCCTGGTTTGGCTTGAAAGAGAAAGTTGTTAGATTATTCTTCTCAAACACATTAATGATAACCATCTGTTTTAAATAATTATTTATGATATAAAAGAAAAGAACTAGCTCTTCGCTTTTTATTTTGACTAAACCTTTTTCTTGACTCACATAGAATCAATCAATTTTCTAGAAACAGATTCCCAGATATTTTATATTTGTAGATGAGAAAAGTATTGATAGCTTGGGTTCCAAATAATAGAATTATCAGGCTGAAAGGGGCCTATAGACATCTCTTGGCCTTAAGAAGCTAAACCATAATTCATATAAATTTCCCTCTCAATCTAAAAATACTGAGAGGCTATAACTTCCCTCAGGTAAAATGCCCTGCATTTTATTTTAAAAATTGTCATAAATTCTTCTTCACAACTGCTTCTCCTAATTTAAGACCATTTCTTTTACTTGTTATAACCGCATGCAACAGAAATATTTTCAATGATTTTTTTTAATTAAGATTTTATCTACACAAACTCAACAAACTCTATCGCCCCTTAGCTTTCTGTTTTTCAATACTCAAAAACTCAATTCCTTTCATATTTTCTCTTAGGATAACCTTCTCACCTACCTCCCACCTTGCAAAAAAAGAAAAAAAATCACAGTTATCAACTTTCTCTAAAGTATCTGTATGCTACTTAGAGTTTAGAGACAAAATTAACAAGCACAATTCTAAAGTTGTAAAGCACTTAAGAAAGCAGAAGGACCAACTGATCTGGTAGTTTTCACTTTATTGTATACTTTCCACATACTATTTGAGATGACATTTACTTTGGAAACAATAATCAGCTTTGGGCTTTTGCATATCTTTTCTATTCAGGCTTTTGCATATCTTTTCTATTCAGGTATCTTCCATTCAGACTTTTTTCATCTTGAAAATTTTGAAAGTACCTAATAAGTTCACTTTCCTTGTCAGAGAAGAAAACTGATTTATACTCCATCTCTTTGAAAAACTAATGGAGACTGCAAGAGTCCTTGCTTTCTTACTTTCTTGTGTCACCTATTTTTCTTACCTGTTTAATCAAAATATAGAGGGTGAGAATCATTCATACCATCATCCTGGCAACAGAGCGTTAAACCCCAAACCTTATAAAACCATTTGTCTTTTCCTAATATCTTTTGCATTACCTTAACACTGTGATTCCAGTTAAAAGTCAAAGTGACTTTACCTTCTCCAACATGTCAATACCCCTTTCACATTTATTCCCCACTACTAGTCTACTTGTTACCTCAGATGCTAACTGCCCTGCATAAGGATAACACTAATGCATTTGAAGATATGACTCATGTCCACAGCAGTTCATGTCTGACCCTAAAGGTACTCTATTTATCATTAAATTGATCCCCATCCTTCTATTTTACCTGGACAAAGGAAAAAGCCTCCTCATAGAGAATTAGATTTTCCTGTGTTCTCTAACACAAAGTGCCACAAAATCTTGCCATTGTGGAAATAATGCTAATTAACTGCTCTGGAGGACAGTGACCAAGTGATACTGCAAAGACCAGAGTTTGGAAGGAACTCATGTATCAAGGGAATTTACCCCCTAGGGACCTATTTGGTTTGACCAAAACAAAGGTCCTCAAGACTCATAATTAGACACTAGAGACAAAGAGCAGACATGTTTATTAACACAGAAGGACAGAACACACTGTACTCAATATTTTGTTACCGTGAGTTAGAAATGTAAAATATGGACTTCGTGGCACAGCAGTAACAAATCCAACTAGGAACCATGAAGTTGCAGGTTCAATCCCTGGCCTTGCCCTGTGAGCTAAGGTTCCGGCGTTGCCATGAGCTGTGGTGTAGGTCGCAGAGGTCGCTCGGATCTGGTGTTGCTGTGGAGCTGGCTTAGGCTAGCAGAAACAGCTCCAGTTGAACCTCTAGCCTGGGAACCTACATATGCTGTGGGTGTGGCCCTAAAAGGAGAAAAGACAAAAAAAAAAGAAAAAGAAAAAGTCAAATATTTCAATGTATATTTTATGGGTTTCCATTTTTACTGTTTCCCTAGTTCCCACAATTGTCAAAGGCCAGCTCTTTTCCATGTACAAATTCACTTATACGAGGAGCTCCAAGTTGTCAGAGGCCAGTTTTAGCTGTTTTCTCTCTGGAACATTCTTCCCTGGGGCACTAGGACCTCTGAACTTATAAAACCAAAGTTTACAAGAATCAGAAAGAAACATAAATTTCCATAGTAAGATTTAGGTCCTATTGTTAGAGTGACTGTTTACATCTTGGGTTCATACATGCTGGCTATAGGACAGGTGGCAATATATATTAGCTACTGGTTCAAGTTATGTAGTGAATCAGATAAACAACATTGTAAGCATGCAAAGTTTTCACTTCCCAATTGATATAAAAGCTTAGTATTCACCAGGCCATCCCATCACCACACTGGTGAGTTGCTTCTTGGTTATGGAGCATGAGTAAATATAGTAAATTCTTTGGGTGTGAGTCTGGTGGTCATACTTCATCTTCTGTAAAAATGTGTCTAGAGCTGATGTTTCATTAGAGATCATAGGAGCTGATAAAGCAGAAAAGGTACTCTATAAGTCCATATGTGGTAGTGTCAGCAGAAGCCACATGATTGGGAAATGAAAATTAGTACTCAGCGTAGATTTACATTACTATGAAGACAATTCTCTAATCCTTCCAGAACAAGAGGACAGTGAGTCTACTGAGAGCATGGTGAGGTTTGGCACTATGGAGTGTCCTGAGGCTTTACTTGTGCATTGGCAGCGTTTTCAGTCATCCACGGTGATGAGTGAGCAGAAATTTACGTGGTTAAGTCTATGCCGAGACTTTACTTATGCTGCTATGGTCACTGTTTAGTACCGATTAAGAACGACTGAGTGCATGATACTAATGAAGCGATATGAGGATAGCTGGGAAAGGAGGCTGATTTCCATCACAGAAGTAAGTCATCTTGTCCCTTCATAGTGAATAATCTCTAATAGTCTTTCACATGGGCATTCTCTGTGCCCTCTTTGAAAAGTCCATCCACGTCCCTTTCCCCAGACTCCACCTCAAGAAATTTATACCCTCGTTCTTTCTTAGGTCTTGAGCCAAACAACAATTAGCCCTGTCCACAAATGAACGGAATCTGTATCACAGGCCATCTCTCATTCCAAAGGACAAGTACAACTAAAGGCATTCTCTGACTGAGGGAAGGGCAAGGTAGCACCATTGGAATACCCTGACTTCATCTCTTCCCACAGGCACACTGAGTCTATACCTACATATAGAGCAATTACTGCTGAAGAAGAGCTAGGGGCTGACTCAATAGCTACTGCCCAGAGATGGTCCACCTAAAAATGGGTAGGAATGATGAAACATGGGAACCCCACAACTATCATGGTGACCTGTGGTAGGGAGATATAAAGCTAAAGGGCAGAATACAGACTCACCCACTGTGAGACATGGTAAGAGAACAGTGGTTTGTATTTTCCACTTGTACATCCTATGAACATCTAGATGTAATGTGTACTAAATGTGTCCTGCTCTTACCTGTTCCTCCACCTTACGTGATGAGAAATTCCTCTTCCACTTGCTGAAGTGAAAAAACTTGGAGTCACTTCTCTCACATTCAGCATCCCCTCTGTTGGAGAATCCTATTAGCTAATGCTTCAAAATCTTACCACTGACATCTTACCATGTACATTGCTAACCAAGCCACCATCTCTCTGTTCCCTTGATTTCTGCAACAGACTAATAACTTCTCACTGCAGAGACCACTATACCACCCCTCCCCAGACTATTCTTAGAAGGACAATCAGACATAAAAATCATTTTAAACATAAATGACACATGTCACCTCTATGCTCAGAACCCTCCACTGTCCTCACCACCTTCCTCAGAGTAAAAGCCAAATTATTTACCATGGTCTATAGAATCCCACATGATTTGGCTTCCTTTTACCTCATTGCATTTTCCCTATTTTTTTATCCTGACAAAGTAACACTGGTCTTCTGGATGTTTCTTGAACACACCAGGCACTTTAGGTCTTTGTTCTGGCCCTACCCCCTGTCTGGGATGTCTTTCCTCTCTCATAGCTGCATTACAAACTCATGGAGCTATACCAAACCTTTGCTTAATGACACCTTCCCAATGATGCCTACCCTAACTACACTATTTACAAATCCCACCCACTCTCCCAACTCTGGAGTCTCAATCCACCTAGAAAATTACTTATTTATTTTACTTATTATTTATTGTCTAAATAGCTCCAGTAAAACATAAGCTTCAAAACAGTAGGAATTATTTTTTTTATATTTTATATATTGACATACATCCAAAATCTATAATAATGCTTGGCACTTAGTAGGCAGTCAATATTTACTGCATGAGTGAAAAATTGAGGAGGGGGAAGTGGAAGAGGGAGAGAGAGAGGGAGAGAATCACTCTTGGGTTTATTTTCGTGACTGGATAGATGTTAGTGGAGGAGGACACTGTTTTCAATGATCATCACTGAATCCATTGAAATGAAATCTGAAGCACCCAAGAGGAGATGATAGAAGATATATTACACATAGGTCTAGATTTTAGAAGACACAAGGGCTATATCTACGTGATAATGTAGTATAAAATGGGTACAAGTCATAAGGGAAATGATTATTCATTAAATGGTGCTGAGGTAATTAACAAAAATTTTTGAAAAATTTACATCCTCTTCTATTATTTGCAGCAAAATAAAAAAATTTAAATTTAAGTTTAGTTGATTTACAGTGTTGTACCAATTTCTGCTGTACAGCAAAGTGACTCAGTTATAAATATACATATTTTTAAAAATACATATCTTATTCTTTGTAATATTCTTATCATGGTCTACCCCAGGATATTGTATATAGTTCCCTGTGCTATACAGTAGGGCCTTGTTGTTTTTCCTTTCTAAATGTAGTAGTTTGCATCTACTAACCCCAAACTCCTAGTTGATCCCTCTCCACCCCGCCCCTTCCCTAGCAGCCACATGGCATTTCTCTATGCTCATGGCATTTCTATTTGGAGATAGATTTATTTGTACCATATTTTAGATTCCATATGTAAGGGATATCATATGGTATTTGTCTTTCTCATTCACTTCACTTAGTATGAGAGTCTCTAGTTGCATCCATGTTGCTGCAACAGCATTATTTTGTTCTTTTTATGGCTGAGTAGTATTCCATTGTGTATATGTATTACATCATTTTAATCCATTCCTCTGTCCATGGGCAATTAGGTTGTTTGCATGTCTTAGCTATTATGAATAGTGCTGCAAGGAACATAATGGTGCATGTATGTTTTTGAATTATAGTTTTGTCCCAATATATGCCCAGAAGTGGGATTGTTGGATAATGTGGTAATTCCATTTTTAGTTTTCTGAGGAACCCCCATACTGTTTTCCATAGTGGTTTTATCAATTTACATTCCCAACAACAGAATAGGAGGCTTCTCTTTTATCTAGACACTCTCTAGTATTTATCATTTGTGGACTTTTTGATGATGGCCAATCTGACTGGCGTGAGGTGGCACCTCATTGTAGTTTTGATTTGCATTTCTCTGATAATTAGTGATGTTGAGCATATTTTCATGGGCCTACTGGCCACCTGTATGTCTTCTTTGGAGAAATGTCTGTTTAAGTCTTCTGTCCATTTTTGATTTGTTGTTGTTGAGTTGTATGAGTTGTTTTTATATTTTGGAGATTAGTCCCTTCAGTCACTTCATTTGCAAACATTTTCTCCCATCCTTCAGGCTGTCTTTTCATTTTGTTAATGGCTTCCTTTGCTGTGCAAAAGCTTATAAGTTGATTAGCTATCATTTGTTTATTTTTGTTTTTTAATTCTATTGTGTTGGGAGACTGACCTAATAAAACATTTGTACAATTTGTGTCAGAGAACATTTTGCTATGTTCTCTTCTAGGAATTCTATGGTGTCATGTCTTATGTTTAAATCTTTAAGCCATTTTGAGTTTATTTTTGTACATGGTGTGAGGCTGTGTTATAAATTTATTGACTTACATGCAGCTGTCCAATTTTTTCACCATGACTTGCTAAAGAGATTGTCTTTTACCTATTTTGTATCCCTGCCTCCTTTGTTAAAGATTAACTGACTGTAGGTTTGTGGGTTTATTTCTGGGCTCTCTACTCTGATTGATCTGTATGCCTGTTTTTGTACCAGTACCACACTTTTTTGGTTATTGTAGTTTTATAATATAGTCTAAAGACTGGGAGAGTTATGCCTCTTGCTCCCCCTACCCCAGATAACTTTGAAAATTCTGGGTCTTTTATTGTTCCATATAAATTTTAGGATTATTTGCTCTAGTTTTGTGAAAATTGCCATGGGTAATTTGATAGGGATCACGTGAAATATATAAATTGCTTTGGGTAATATTTCCATTTTAACAATGCTACAAAATAATTTATAGGTAGATAATGTATCTTAGAAATACAGAGTCATGAATATTCATTAGGTATTGGGATGGGAAAGAACTTAAGAATATCACCATGAAGTCACAATTTAAAAAAGCTCTATGTAGACAGTATCACAGAAGTACAACTTTAATGTTTCAGAATATGGTAAGTAAAACTAAAAAGAAAGTAAAAAATTGGGAGAGATATTTTGAACATAAATATTATAATAAAGGAATTAATATCTTTAACATATATGTAGGACTAATAAATCAATATAAAAAAACTAATATACCACCAATATGGATAGGGAGGAAGAATACCTCATCAAATGATATTAATTCCTGTTTCAATAAGAAAAAACATGGGGCAATTTTTGCTGTACTGAATCACTTATCTCCTTCCACTGTTGGCTCTACCCCAGCTCCCCAATTTGGGAAATGCTCCTCCTCAAACTCATGTAGTTCTCTGGTGGCTATCAACTAGATAACCTTGGCTCCTGCCAAGGTAGGGATGTGTCCAGACCTGGCCTATGAGAGACCTGGCATGGAAGTAAAACACCAGTATGGATTCTTCCATTGTGTTTTAATACAGACATTAGGAAAAAAAAACTTTTCCTTTTCTGCCAGGTTGTTTTCCTGTAATGATTTTAATTTGAGTTATTTGTAGCCTCTACTCAATTTCCACCCCGTACATAAAAAACCCAAGTGCAAAACGAGAAAATAAGACCATTGTACCGAGATTTACAGAATCCATAGCTAGAGAGGGAGGAGAGAAAGAAAGGGAGAAAAAAGCAAGAGAGAGAGAGAGTGAATGATAGAGAAAATCTAAGAGTGTGAAAGTCAGTGAATCCCTGGAACCCAAGAGGCTGACTCCTCTGTTGGATATCAAAATAATAACTTAAGTCAATTCAGTTCCTTTTTAAAAAATATATAAAAATTTTTTAATTGTGATAAAAATTCACACACATACAACATACAATTTATCATCTTAACCAGTTTCAAATTTACAATTCAAGCTGTTCAGAACATTCACATTGTTGTACAAGAGCTCTCTAGATCTATTTCTTTTGAACAACTTAAATTCTACAATTTTTTGTTTTAGTTATTTTAAGCTTGTTTGGATTAGATTCCTGACAGGTAATTCAAAGAGTTCAGATTAATAACATGTGAAAAGATACAAGTATAAGTAATCAAATATAGTTATTTATTTAATTTCTTTATTCATTTTATGCACCTGTGGCATGGGGAAGTTCCTGGGCCAGGGACTGAATCCAAGCCACACTATGACCCATGCTGCAGTTGTGGCAATGTCAGATCATTTAAACCACTGCATCAGGCTGGGGATTGTACCCACACCTCCAAAGTGACCTGAGCCTCTGCAGCTAGATTGTTAATCCACTGCTCCATTGGGGGACTCCAAAAGAAATTTAAAATAATATGTAATATTTTTTTGTCTGTTAACTTGATAAATATTTCAAATAATCACATTCAGTGTTTGGGGGGGTATTGTAATGGATATACTTGTCAGCAAGTACATATCTTTTGAGAGAAATGATAATATAGATTTTAAAATAACATCATATCCTACTAATCTAAAAATATCAATCTATAAAGGAAGTCATCTAAAATACAGAGAAGCATATGAATAAATTCTCAAGGCAGAATAAAAAACTGAAGATAACCTAATTGACCAACATCAGAGTAATAACAAATGTGATTATGCTATTATCGCACAATGCAATATCATGTATGTATTAAAAATTTTCTTGTGCTACAATATGTAATAATGTGACAGTAATCTCAGTACATAATATTTATCAAAGAAGGCAGGATAAAAATGAAGAGACTATAAAATCCTAATTTTGTAAATATATATTTATATTTATTCATAGAACAATACTAGAAACAGATATACTGAGATATTACTAATAATTATTTTCATATGGTGATTTATATTTATATTTTTATTTCTAATTTCCAAATAAATCTTGCATAATGAGAATATTTTCCTTTTATTACAAGAAAAAATTAGTATTTTAGTAAAGGAATAAGAAAATAAAAAAGGATTTCACATCAGAATTAATTAAAAAATCAGATTCCTGAGAATCAGAGCTGTATTTCTCAATGCCCCTCTTTTTCTTTCCTTTTTAAGGGCTGCACCCATGGCATATGGAAGTTCCTGGGCCAAGGGTCGAATTGCAGCTACAGCTGAGTCCTATGCCACAGCCACAGCAACACTGGATCTAAGCCACATCTGTCACCTATGCTGCACCTCAGGCAATGCTGGATCCTTAACCCACTGTGCCAGGCCAGGGATCAAACACATCCTGACAGAAACAATGTTGAATCTTTAACCTGCTGATCCACTAAGGCAATTCATATCAATACCCTTTTGATTATACATGATAGAATCACAACTTAAACAACCTTATGCCAGAGCATGGGTGAATTGGCTCATTTATTAGCTCAGGTATTGACCATACTGAATACAGGGCAAGAATGAAGCTGAATGCCCAAGACAGCTGGAACCAAGAACTTTTAATACCACCAAGCTTCTGTCTTTAAATCCTACAGCTTCTTCTTTCACATGTCTTTAAAAAATTATCGCAAATTTAATTTTTCTCTTTAAAAATTTTTTAAAATTGTTATTTCCCCAATACAATCTTTTTTTTCCTACTGTACAGCATGGTGACCCAGTTACACATACATGTATACATTCTTTTTTCTCACATTATCATGCTCCATCATAAGTGACTAGACATAGTTCCCAGTACTACACAGCAGGATCTTATTGCTAATACATTCCAAAAGCAATGGTTTGCATTTATTAACCACAAGCTCCCAATCCGTCCCACTCCCTCCCCCTCCCCCTTGGCAACCACAAGTCTGTTCTGCCAGTCCATGATTTTCTTTTCTGTGGAAAGGTTCATTTATGCCGAATATTAGATTCCAGATATAAGTGCTATCAGATGGTATTTGTCTTTCTCTTTCTGACTGACTTCACTCAGGATGAGAGTCTCTAGTTCCATCCATGTTGCTGCAAATGGCATTATTTTGTTCTTTTTTATGGCTGAGTAGTATTCCATTGTGTGTATATACCATATCTTCCTAATCCAATCATCCGTAGAGGGACATTTGGGTTGTTTTCATGTCTTGGCTATTGTGAATAGTGCTGCAATGAACACGTGGGTGCATGTGTCTTTTTAAGGAAAGTTTTTCTGACAGCAGGATGTATGCCTGCCGGCAGATCAACATACCACAGCTCCAAAAGGGACTGAGGTTTGCTTTCTCTCTATTCTCAAAGTCCCTTCCTGGGGGGAAGCTCAGATATGGCCCATTTTGGTCAAAGACACATACCTGCTCCATTTAACTGTGGCCTGCAGATACATCACTGTCATTACATCACTCGGTTGAGAAGCCTAAACTTTGACCAAGCAGTAGTGGTCAGAGAGGTAGGCTCTACATGTCATCTAATCGTACCACATGGTTGCTGCAAGATAACACACATTTAGAAGAAGGAGAAGGTTGCTTATTTGGGCAAACAGCAGAGCAGGTGTCCACCAGAAGCAATAATTTTTTAGAATAAAATATGAAGAGATTATAAGCTGGTATGACCACTATGGAGAACAGCATGGAGGTTCCTTAAAAAACTAAATATAGAACTACCATATGATCCAGCAATCCAACTTCTGAGCATATATCTGGAGAAAACTGTAATTCAAAAGATACATGCACCTCAGTGTTCATCACAGCACCATTTGCAATAGCTAAGACATGGAAGCAACCTAAATGTTCACTGACAGAGGAATGGTTAAAGAAGATGTAGTACATGTATACAGTGGAATACTACTCAGCCATAAAAAGAATGAAATGATACCATTAACAGCAACATGAATGGACATAGAAATTATCATGTAAGTGAGATAAGTCAGACAGAGAAAGAAAAATATCATATGAGATCATAAATATGTGGAATCTAATAAAAATGATCCAAAGGAACTTATGAAACAGAAACAGACTCAAACATTTTCAAACCAAATTTATGGTTACCAAAGGGGAAATGTGGGAGGGATAAATTAGTTGTTTGCGATTGACGTGTACAAACTACTATATACAAAATGGATAGGTAAAAAGGACCTATTGTATAGCACAGGGAATTTTACTCAATACTGTGCAATAACCTTAAATGAGAAGAGAATCTGAAAAGGAACAGATTTATATATGTGTACAACTGATTCACTTTGCTGTGCACCTGAAACTAACACAACATTGTCAGTCAACTGTACTCAAATAAAATGTATAAACAAGGAATAACATTAAAACAGTTTTAAATTGGATGATACATAAAGTGTTTATTCACTATGCAGTTGAAGAATCTATCTTGTCATGGATAAAGAACTAACACAAACACAGAAAGGGAAAAGATTGGGAGCAGCAGGCATTTAAATCAACATAAATAATAAAGAATCTGAGAATCTTTTATAGATCTAATGAACATTAGTCAGTGGAAGAGAAAACCCAGTGAAACTTCCATTTTAAAAACATCACTTCCAAACAAATTATAAGGAAGCTGAGTATAAGTGCTAGTCAGTAAACTGATATGCATATTGGTTTTCTAAGGGTACAAAGAAAAGGGAGTCAAAAACAGAAAAATAGATATAAGAGCAATGGAAATCAAAAGAAAAGGCAAACAACTTATCAAACAAAAAAAGTTGTGAAATCAATAAGGGCCAAGTAGCCCAAAGGAGCATTGGTAAACTGGTTAAAGTATATTGAATGTGTGTTCGGGTGTATAACGATCAGAGTTATCTGCTCTACATCTTTGAGAGTGAGTCTTGGATCTTTGTTGAAATGGGCAAGAATTGAAATTTCTAAATCTGTTGATGCAAATCCCTTATTCCTATAGAATTGAATATAGGAAGATATTCAACATATACCATTATAAGTAAAACATCTCCAAAACTAAAATTTAGCTTTCAGTGACTCAAATCATTCCGATGTAACAAGAATGGTCATGTCAGCAGAAGGAAAAGGAAGAAGTAGGTTGATTACATGTGGAAATAAAAATGCATCTGTATGTATGTAGGAAAATAATACGAACAAGTGTCAAAAGGTAAAGGAGTTCTGTGTTGGCACGATGGGTTATGGATCGGCCTTGTCACTGCTGTGGCTAGGGGTCAATACATAGCCTGAGAACCTCTGCATGCTAAGGAACTGACTTAAAAATGTCAAAATGGGAACTCATTCCTATTACTGCACAGTGGTTAACGAACCTGACTAGTATCCATGAGGTCATGGGTTCAATTCTGGCCTTGCTCAGTGTGTTAAGGACCTGGCGTTGCTGTGAGCTGTGCTGTAGATCGCAGATGTGGCTCGGATCTGGCGTTGCTGTGGCTGCGGTGTAGGCCGGCAGCTGTAGCTCTGATTAGACCCCTAGCCTGGGGACCTCCATATGCTGGGGTGTGGCCCAAAAAGACAAAACAAACAAACAAACAAAATGTCAAAATGTAAGGTTGTTTTGTAATAAAACTGCCAGCACTATTCAGATTAAAGGCCTGGCTTAAGGATCTTGTTTTTCCAAATGTGATGATGGGCATATCCTAGCATGGGACATACAGGCATTAAGTGTCAAATTGATATGATTAAATATTTGAATAATCCAACTAACTCTTCTTGCCTGATTTCCTGCTCATTGATGTTTCTGTCATCATTTGAATTCTCAGAAATTTCTTTATAGTGAAATAATGAGTAATACTTATGTGGAAGTTATTCAGACCACTTGATATTTTTTGTGGCAAATTAATAAACTGGGATCTTGATGTATGTATTCCCATCTAGCATCAATTTACTTAGTGTCAATCAGCATTTCCTCATATATAACCCACTCTGACACTGAACAGACTTAGCATAGGCAATAGTAAATTCATCAAGGTCGTGTCTCCTGAGAGATAAGCATTTTGGCCTTCTCCAGAGACACATTTTACCACATTCTTCCGCCAACCATATAGAGTAACATAATCTCCCACTTAACATTTTTAAAAGAACCATGTTATTTTAATTTGGGACAACTAAATGTTCATAAGGTACTTAGACACTCCTGATATTAAAATAATCGAAATTCAATATTACTCCATGTGACTAAGGAGACTTCATGATACTTTTGGCATTTATGAAATCCTTCTATAAATAAAAAACTGACTGCATACTTTCCTCATTGCCATTTTCATTTCTTTATTCCTGAATGTATAGATGACTGAATTTAAAAAAGGAGTGAGAACTGCATCAAAAACAGCGAGGAATTTGTCTAGGTGGGATGTGGGATGAGGCCAGATATAAATAAAAATGCAAGGGACCGAAAAATAAAATCACCACCATGACATGAGTTGACAAGGTGGAGAGGGCCTTAGATGAGCTCCCTGAAGAGTGTTTCCGAACAGTAATCAGGATAAAAATATAGGAGATAATCAGTATGAAGAATGATCCCAGGGATATAAATCCACTGTTGGCAGTGACCATGAACTCTAGCCTATAGGTATCTGTGCAGGCAAGTTTGATGAACCGAGGAAAATCACAGTAAAAGCTGTCTAGAACATTAGGGCCACAGAATGGCAATTTTACAACAAATGCCAGTTGAACCACAGAGTGGATCAAGCCAATTATCCATGCAGTGACCAGGAACAGAATACACATTCTGGGGCTCATAACAGTTAATTAGTGAAGAGGCTTACATATGGCAACATATCTGTCAAAGGACATGGCGATGAGAAGCACCATCTCCACACCACCAATGAGGTGGATGAAGAAGATTTGAGTGATGCAGCCACTGAAGGAGATGACTTTACATTTCCTGAACAGATCATAAATCATCTTGGGAGAAATGACAGAAGAAACTCCCAGATCAATGAAGGAGAGGTTGGCTAACAGAAAGTACATGGGGGAGTGTAAGTGATGGTCAGAAGTCACAGTGAGCAAAATGAGAGAATTTCCCATCATGCTTGCCACATAAAAAACAAGATGAGAACAGAAAGAGGAGAAGTTGTATTTCCCAGGAGTTGCTGAGTCCCAGGAACACAAACTCTGACACCACAGAATGATTATCTCTGTTCATCGATTTGTTAGCTGGAATGTTTTCAGATAAAGGAAAAGGCAAAGAAAATGAAAATAGGTATGTTAATAATGTCCTATATTATAATAATTCATTATTCAAGGATATAAACAGTGTGAAGACTATAACTCTTGCAGAATTCCTCCTCAAGGCTATATCATTACCAAATAAGCATTTTACCTGTGGTCACTTAAAGTGGTTGTGTCACTTCCACATGCAATATCCCTTTACCACATCCTCTAGGACTAATTGGCTATAAATAAAAGAGAATGAAACAAGTATGAAAACATAGTAGTTGTGGAGAGCAAAGATTGGGATGGGCAGTCTAGATGGTACAGTGCAACAGAAAGATAGAAAAAAGGAAGAGGTAGCAATGGCATTTGGCAGAACTCACAGGTTCTATTTTTAAAACTGGTCATAAAACAATTCTTTGGCTATTCAAATTGTAGTCATTTCTTAACCTCACCTATCTCAGGCACAATATGTCTCTTGAGTCACTTTATAACACTCTTATAAGCACATTCACAATTTACACAAAGATCAAGAGTAGTGATGAGCATAAGAGAATCAGTCATGGGGCATAGAGGTGACTAGGACAGGCCCCAGGAAAGGATAGACTAGATAGTCATAGCACAGGGCATCTGCATGGGCTCCCAGGAGAATAAGTGAAAGTACCTAGAAGAGTGGTTAGCAGCCAGGCCATGTTCAGGATGTGTGTGGTGGGACTGGAGGTTGGGGTGGGGAAGTTGTGTTACAGGAAATCAGGGAGTTAAGCAGGCCCAATTTGATTTATGTCTCCAGATTCTTCTCATTCTCTTGAGGTTTGCATATAGCTCGGTTATAGCTATTTAAGCACTACCCTTAGAATTTCCTGGCAATGAAGAGATGCACATTCATGTCACAGTTGTTCTAGAACCATTCACCCTCTACTGTTTCTCCCCCTCCCTGAGTCCCCTTTATCCTTCTTATCTTATCTCTATACTTTAAACCTCCCTTGTCTGGCATCTGATGACAAGTCTGACTCTTTCCTGACCATATTTTGGGAATACTACATGAACTTCTCTAGATCTTTCAGGGAATACACTTTTGCCACATAGAAGAAATACTCTTTTCTGTGAGTCTAATCCTTCAGTGTCAAGTCCTTCTGCTCCCAGAATATTTGGACATGCAGCTAAAAACTGGAGTGAGTTGAGAAAAAGAGGAGGCTGGAGCATACACAGTAAAGGGCTGGTAAAATAAAGGTACAGGAACACAAAAAGCCTCAGACCTGACTCTGAAGGGGCAAGAGAAACTCAGAAATAGAAAAAATGGATCTCAAAGCTTTGCCTTTTAACATGGGCGTTTATGCACACACATATGCACACATCTGTCTACATTATGAGTGGAATCTGTCATAAAATTATTTTCCCACAAATGTCAATAGTGATGATTTAGACCAAGTTAATAATTTATCAGTGAGAATACCATGGATCAGTGGGGAACAAGTAACTGGTTAGGGACAGAGAAACTAGATTTTTCTAGTCTACATGTGGCTTCAGAGTCCACATACTAGAAAAATAACAAAGTGAGAAGACATTAGCCAAACTTCTAACAGTGAAAACAGTAGCCATTATTACATGTGGTTATTAAATGAAGTTAAAAATCTATTTTCTCAGTTGCACTTGCCATACTTCTAGTACTCAGTAGCTCTGTGGGGCTAGTGGTTATGTACACAATACAGAACATTTACAATCACTGCTCATCCATTAAAAGTCGATCAAAATTCCATTTCTGCCAAAAAAATTTCCCCAGTAACTCTGACTCTTATATTAGCCTCCCCTATATTATTACTATAAATCAGGAAACAAATTTTATTGAAAACTAAAAATAACAAAAATAAACCACATATATGGCATCTGAAAAACCCTAGGTGCTTGTTGTTGGCCAGGAAGGATACACGGGAATCTGCTGGGAAATTTAGAGACAGCTTTGTAATAGAGAAAGACTTGATGTGAGATTTGAAACAGTAATGAGAGTTTATTAAGCTGAGAGCAGAGTGGAAGGTATTCTGAGAAAAGAATAAATGATCCTTTATTTAGGCCAAATCCTTTGCCACTTATCATAATCCTTCAAGAGTTTTTTGTTGTTGTCTTTTTAGGGCCACATCCAAGGCATATGGAAGTTCCCAGGGTAGGGAAGCTGCAGCCACTGGCCTACATCACAGCCACAGCAATGTGGGATCTGAGCCACATCTATGAACTAACCAAAGTTTATGGAAACACCAGATCCCTGACCCACTGAGTGAAGCCAGGGATTGAATCCACATCCTCATGGGTTCATTACCCCTGAGCCAACACAGGAACTTCCAAAACTTTTAATATTACCGATTCTTTCTACCTAAATATAGAAGACAATGACCATTTTTCAGGATATTGTGTATTTTTTTAATACTGCTTGAAAGAAGTAGCAAAGATTACTTGATTGTTTAGTCAACAACACTTCTCTAAGTAAAGCCATTTTTTTAGGTGCATAGTTTTCCACAGTTCTCATTTTCCAGCTTATCATTTTTTCTCATTAAGTCCAGTAAGGATAAGTAAAGTTTCCAAAATCAAAATTGAACATTAACACATTTCTCAACCACTCCCAAGAGAATGCCTGATATTCTTGCTATAAATTTCCAGCTGTGGAGTAGGGAAGGCTTACCTCAAGCCTTATTGTGGTCCATGGTTTAACCTCTGAAGTTTAGAAAACAGTAAGAAGCATGTAGAAAGAGAGAGAGAAGAAGGAATAAGGGAGGAAGGGTAAGAGGGAGGAAGAGAGAGAGAGACAGAGACAGAGACAAACAGAAAGAGACATAGAAAGAGAGAGAAGCAGTAATTCTAAAAACAGCCTGCATAGCAGGGAACTTATACAATCTCAAGT
Source organism: Phacochoerus africanus (assembly GCF_016906955.1). Classification (NCBI taxonomy): domain Eukaryota; kingdom Metazoa; phylum Chordata; class Mammalia; order Artiodactyla; family Suidae; genus Phacochoerus; species Phacochoerus africanus. The sequence goes on from NC_062552.1 coordinate 80,814,058, forward strand.
TTTTCCATTTCCATTTTTCATGATATAGGTAGTAGTCATTTTTCATGGCATCCTTAAAGTCAGAGAGGAAAATATAGATATTTTAAAATCACATTATTAAAGTTCCTGAAATAGTTAACGATGGAATTTTAGAGCTGGAAAAGCATGCATTACCTGTATGGCACATATTTACTACATATTGGATTGTTATGATTACTTTTGGAGGGATATTTCCATAGTAGCATTATTATCACTTATAGAGGGGGAACTGCAAGTTCAGACAAGTTAGTAACTTATCCCAAAACAGAACTTACTGATTTTGGAACCCAAAATTAGGCATTTCTGATACTAAATACCTTGCTCTTTAACTACAACATGCAGAATGCAATATGGTTCTTTGTTCATAATCTTAAAAAATTATTCCTATCATAAATTTAAAGTAGAATTTTAAAAAATGTACACCTGAAAGTTACATAAAGTTACATGTCAATCATATCTCAATAAAGCTGGAAAAAAAGCATACAATTTATTCTGAAGAATATCCCATCCTATACATGTAAATATTTAACACACACATACATCAACGCACCCAAGATTTCATCAGCTTCTACTAGCAGAGGATATACAGTAAATCCACGCATTACTGGTATAAGTTAAGGGGAAAGGAAAAAGGTGTTTCTGGTTAGAATGAGAAAGAACCAAATACACCAAGGTTTTGGTGCCAGTAAAAGATTCACCAAATTACAAGGCAATTTATTCCTAAAAAGTGGTAATAACTGAGAGGCAAGAAAAATCCCAAGCTAGAGACAAAATTTAAGAAGCCATCTAAAAGGTGAAGTTATGAGAAAGATGGTTTGTTTAAAGCACAACGTATAAACAGGATAAAAGAAAATTAATGGAGAAAACACACATGGCCCCTAAAGAACAAATACTTCGTATTTATCACCATTCTTATTGTATTATTCTTACCACCATTTTAATACATTAGGCCTTTAAAAAGACCCTTTTCTGTGCATGACAATAAAATCAAGAGAGAAGGGAATGCCAAAGGGGTAAGTAATGGCTGTCACTTTCACAAGTTGCACAGAGATCAAAAAGGAAAAAGACTAAGAAAAATGCATGGATTTAGATATCTTTGGTGCCATTAAGGAGAGGAGGTGAAATCAACCAGTAAAGAGAAAATCAAGATTGTAGGGGGTAACCATGGTGACCAAGTGGAGAAAGCAAAATCAGAATGGCAATCATTTCAACAATAGAGGAAGAAATGTTTTTTTCAGGGTGACTATGAAAAGAAGGGAATTTGTTATGTGCACAAAATTTGTACAGTGGCAGGAATCTATAAACCGTTAAAAAATAAAAAAAATTTCCAAGCAACTTTGAGAATCTTATTGAAGATGAGACTCATGAACTTGGGCAAACACTAGATGGTGTATTTTTGTGACATCATTCCGAAACACTCAGGAACAAAATACTTAGGATTTTTGAGTAGCACATTTGCTTACCGTATTAAGCTGAATGAAGTATCAAAAAAAAAGCAGAGATCCTTGGGTGTACATGTTACACTGATGTTGTCTGATCAAATTCCATTTTGGGCAATATGAGTGAAGCCAAAGATGACCTGGAACATGGAGAAAAATAGAATATGGATCACAGAATCTTAAAAGCAGGAACAGCAATGAGAAGCTTATGGTAACTCCTGTTTTTCCCCTATCTTGATTCTCCAATCTGGATTCCAATTAAAAAATAACTTCACTACAACCTGATGACGAGTTAATGTTGCTTCATGATATATTGGCAAAGTTATTAAGAGAGTAAATAAGAGAGTTCTCATCACAAGGAGAATTTTTTCTCTTAATTGTATCTATATGAGATGATGGATATTAACCTACTGTGGTAATCATTTCACAATATACATAAATCAGATCATCTTATTGTACACTTCAAACTTATATGATGGTGTATGTCATTATTTTCAATAAATCTAGGAAAAATAAAACATCCTCATTTTCTCTCATGTGCCTATTTCTACACAATTTCCTTGACTCTTCCTTCCTACACAGTTTCTGCTGCAGCTAATTCTATTACAGCATTCCTCTCTGGAGCCATAAGATGGAGATTCTTCTTGTGGTAGATTACAGTCTAGCAACCCCTCTACCACCACCTACCTAATCTATGAAAAGATCTCAGTTGGCAGCATGGTTAGGGAGTCTGAGAAGTCCCACAAACTAAGTTTTCTCCTGTGTGTAAGTATTGCCCACATCCTTCCACCCACCTGCCCTATAAGAAGAAGCTGCTATCTTTCAGAGATGACTAATGAGATTTAGAAGATGGTGACCAAGTGATGCCTTAGAGTTCTGGGATGGTCAGACTGAGGTCATCAGGCCAAGGGAATTGTTTCACAGGATTGTGAGGGAGGGAGCATAGGAATGCATAATTTTCTTATAAAAACAAAGATCCACCTTTGCTTTTTTGTATAATTTTAATCTTTATTTTATTATATGATCCAGGGTGATTCTCTAATGAAAGGAAAATTCATTTTCTAATTTTGATTTTTTTATTTTTAAGAATATTTTATTGGAATAGAGTTGATTTAAAATATTGTGTTATTTTGAGGTGTAGAGCAAAACGATTCAGTTATACATATACATATATCCATTTTTTTCAGATTCTTTCCCCAAATAGGTAATTACAGAGTACTGAGTAGATTTCCCTGTGCTATTCAGTAAGTCCTTGCTACTTATCTATTTTATATAAAGCAGTGTGTATATGTTAATCCCAACCTTTAATTTATCCTTCGCCCATGTTTCCCCTTTGGTAACCATAAAGATTTTGATTTCAAAATCTTTGAGTCTGTTTCTGTTTTGTAAATAAATTCTTTCATATCATTTTAATTCCATTCCACATATAAGAGACATATGATATTTGTCTAATTTACTTCACTTAGTTTCCTAATCTCTAGGTCCATCCATGTTGCTGCAAATGGCATTACTTCACTCTTTTTTGTGGGTGAGTAATATTTCATTGTGTATGTGTATAATAGAGATCTATGCCATAAATAATCACATCATAATCCATTCCTCTGTTGATGGACATTTAGGTTGGTTCCATGCCCTGGCTAATGTAAATAGTGCTGCAATGAACCTTGGGGTGGATGCATCTTTTAAAATTGTGGTTTTCTCCAGATGGATGCCCAGGAGTGGAACTGCTGGGTCATATGGTAGTTCTATTTTTTGTTTTTTTGAGGAATGTGCACACTGTTTTCCATAGTGGTTGGACCAATTTACATTCTCACCAACAGAGAATGAAGGTTCCCTTTTCTCTGCACTCTCACCAGCATTTATGTGTAGACTTTTTGATGAAGCCAATTATGGCTCCTGTAAGGTGGTACCTCATCATAGTTTTGATTTGCATTTCTCTAATAATTATTGATGTTGAATATTTTTTTTTTGGCATCTGTTTGTCTTTGGAGAAATGTCTCTTTAGATCTTCTGATCTTTTTATTTTATTTTATTTTATTTTATTTTATTTTATTTTATTTTATTTATTTTTTTGGTGGGCAACCACAGCACATGGAAGTTCCCAGGGATCAAGGCCACACCAAAGTAGTGACCTGAGCAGCTATATTGATAATACTGGATTTTAACTTTGTGTGCCACAAGGGAACTCCTTTCTGACCATCTATTGATTGGGTTGTTTGCTTTTTTGAAATAAAGCCCCATAAGATGTTTAAATATTTTTGAGATTGATCCCTTATCAGGCACTACATTTGCAAAGATGTTCTCCTATTCTGTGGGATGTCTTTTCCTTTATGGTTTCCTTTGCTGTGCAAAAGGTTTTAAGTTTAATTAGGTCCCATTGTTTATTTTGTTTTTTTTTTCCCATTGCTCTAAGAGGTGGATCTGAAAAGATATTGTTGTGATTTATGTCAAAGAAAGTTGTTTTCCTCTAAGAATTTTATAGTATTCAGACTTACATTTATGTCCTTAATCCATTTTGAGTTTTATTTGGTGTGTATTCTAATGGTGTTAGATAATGTTCTAATTTCTTTCTTTTACATGTAGCTGTCCAGTTTTCCCAGCACTGCTTATTGAAGAGACTGCCTTTTCTTTCCACTGCATATTCTCACCTCCTTTGCCATAGATTAGTTCACCACAGATGCTTGAGTTTATTTCTGGGCTTTCTATACTGTTCCACTGACCTATATTTCTGTTTTGGTGCAAGTACCATACTGTTTTGATGACTGTGGCTCTGTAGTATAGCCTGAAGTCAGGGAGACTGATTCCTACATTTCTGCTTCTGTTTTTTCAAGATTTCTTTGGAAATTAGGGATCTTTTGTATTTCCATACAAATTTTAAAAATTTCTCTTCTAGCTCTGTGCAAATGCCATTGGTAATTTGATAGGGATTTTACTGAATATGCAGATTGCCTTGGGTAGTATAGTAATTTTGACAACACTGATTCTTCCCTTCCAAGAACACTGTACATCTTTCCATCTGTTTGTGTCATCTTTGATTTCTTTCATGAGCATCTTATAGTTTTCAGAGTATAGGTTTTTTTTCTCTTTAGGTAGGGTTATTTCTCAGCAGTTTATTCTTTGTGATGTGATAGTAAATAGGATTGTTTCCCTGATTTCTCTTTCTAATCTTTTATTGTTAGTGAAAAGGAGTGCCAGAGATTTCTGTGTATTAATTTTATATCCTACAACTTTACCCAATTCATTTATGACTCTAGTAGTTTTCTAGTGACATGTTTAGGATTTTCTGTGTATATGTCATATCATCTGCAAACAGTGACACTTTTAATTCTTCTTTCCAATTTGGATTTTTAAAATTTCTTCTTCTTTTCTGTCATGGCTAAGACTTCCAAAACTATGTTAAATAAAATTTGTGAGAGTGGACATCCTTGCCTTGTTCCTGATCTTCACAGAAATGTTTTCAGTTTTTCACCATTGAATATGATAGCAGATGTGGGTTTTCCTTTTTAATGTTGAGGTATGTTTCCTCTATGCCCAATATTTGGAGAGTTTAAATCATAATTTGGTTTTGAATTTTTTCAAAAGCTTTTTGTGCATCTATTTAGATGACTATATGGTTTTTATTCTTCAGTTTATTAAAGTGCTGTATCACACATTGATTTGTGTATATTGAAGTATCTTTTACTACTTCAATAAATCCTATTTGATCATGGTGTATGATTCTTTCAATATATTGTTGGGTTCAGCTTACTAGCATTTTTTTGAGGATTTTTGCACCTATGTTTATCAGTGACATTGGCCTGTAATTTTCTTTTTTTGTGGTATCATTATAATGGTAGTCAGCAGTGATGGTGGCTTCATAGAATGAGCTTGAGAGTGTTCCTTCTGCAGTTTTTTTGGAAGAGTTTCAGAAGAATAGATTTAACTCCTCTCTTCATGATTGATAGGATTTACCAATGAAGTGATATGGTTCTGGACTGTGGTGTGTTGGAAGCTTTTGAATCACAGTTTCCATTCCAATAATTGTTATTTGTCTGTTTATATTTTGTATTTCATCCTGGTTCAGTGCTGGAAGGTTGTGGCTTTCTAAGAATTTGTCCATTTCTTCTGGGTTCTGCATTTTATTGGCATATGGTTATTTGAAGTACTCTTTTAAGATCTTTCATATTTCTGATTCAACTTCTTTTTCATTTCTGATTTTGATTTGAGCCCTCTCCCCACCCTCTTTTTTTCTTGATGAGTTTGGATAAAGGTATATCAGTTGGTTTTATCTTTTCATTTCAGTTTCATTGATCTTTCCCATTGTTTTCTTTGCTCCATGTCTTTTTTTTTTTTTGCTGTGATCTTAATGATAGATCAGTTGATGTCTTAAGAGTTAATGCAGGAAAAGTGAGGTTTGATGCAAGGCAGGAAGGGTTATGTGAATCACAAGATATCCCCTCATTGTAGTTACACAATTGATGAAAATTTCTGTTCCAGTGCTCAATGTTGAAAAATTGTGCTTTAGCCAAATCAGAGGGCCATCAAAAAAAAAAGTAGCCTCACTCCTGATCTGCATCACTGTCAACATTTCTAGATGGCATCATTGACATAAAAACAAAAGTCTTAAGTCCGGTTAAGGACTGAGCTCCACGATCCTTTTGTCAGGTGATGAGTGTTGGATCATGTGATATAACTGGGTCTGTACAGTAGCACTTAAAACTTTGGAAATTACTTGCAGTTGTAATGCACAGAAACTCAATAGCTGAGTAATGCAGAATGCTTCAGGGACATACTTTACGATTACCAAACACAGGCCAAAATCATTTGTCTCAGAAGCTGTTTATCTACCTTTGTAAGTTATCATCTTCAGTTTAGGAATTAATTGTTCCTTCTGGCTCACACATTTATCCAAGTCTTGGCAATAGCACAGGCATCACTTACCTGGCTAGCTAATAGAAAGTCTGAAGATATTCGGTTGTCCACTATCACATAGTCAAAAATGTTCAGACTTGCCTATTCAACCTCAAGAGCTGTCACAGAGTCATTTATAAGTTTGGCTAATGTTAATTACAAATTTCTGAACATGTTTTCCAATTAATAATCCCCCTCTTGGATGGTGCCAGAAAAAGTGAATCAGTGGTGCCTCTGGGAAATTCTCCAGGTTTTGGGTCATGTAGAGTTCCTTGGGAACATAAGGAAAAGATGTTCACACTTGATGATAAGACTGAATGTATTACATGAGTTCCTTGTAGTATTTGGGCAGGGCTGCTTGCAACAGAGTGGAGTCTATGATCACATGACATTCTTAGATGCACAGATTAGCCTGTCACTAACCACAAGAAGGGAGACTATGGACCATGCCAGCTCCAATATTTCTGAAAGTTTGACTAATTTTATCTTGAGAATTTCACTTGCTTTTTTCTACTATGCCAGATGATGAGAGATGGTATGGATAGGGGAGTTTTTGTGAAAATAATAATGCCTTGCAGAACTGCTTAATGAGAGTATTATCATAATTCCCCAAGAGGGAAAATAAAAGTGAGGAAATTTTTACCAGTGTCAGTCATTGATCTTTAATGGAGAAAGACTTTGACCATTCTGAAAGCACACACACGCACACATATTCATATACCATCATCGAAAGTAATAGCAGGAAGTCAATTTGGAAGTATTTAAATGTGCACCCACATTTTGGCGAGTCCGTGACTCACATATAAGCCCAACATTTAGAGGTTTCAGAATTATTTTCTTGGAAATGAGGCATGTATTAGAGGAATTCTAAGTGATTTTTCTAAAATTTCCCTGGTACTACTGATTTAGATACATGGCACATTTGTCCTTACTATCATGGATGATCTCATATAAAATCAAAACAAGGTTCTATTTGAAATAATCTGGGGCTACAAGATAGGTAAACTGATAATGCCAAAGATCAATTGTCTACATGTAATTTACATCTATATCATTTCTAATGTTCTTTTTTTAATGTTGTAAACTAATGACTCCTCCAAATTCCTACTGTGGGGTGTGGTAATCACAGGAACAATCACCTTTGTAAGTGTTGAATACCATCACTCCTTGCAATGGTGTATTCTCATTTGAACACAAAGTCCACTGGTTGTACCATATCCAATATTCAAAATTTTAGGAGTGGTGGGCAAGATAGCAGAGAGGGAAGACCTTGGCCTCACCTCCTCTCACAGGCACACCAACATTACAACTATTTACAGACCAATTATTGATGAGAAAGACAGGAAGACCAACAGAAAAGATTTCCTAAAACTAAAGCTATAAAGAGGGAAACACAATGAGATGAGTAGGAGGGGTAGAAACCCAGATTAATCAAAGCTCATACCTCTGGGTGGACAACCCAGAAACTGGAGGATAATTAGAACTGCAAAGTTGCTCCCCAAACAATGAGAGGTATGAGTGTCACATCAGGCTCCCCAACTTGGGGGTCCTGTAACAGAAACATGAGTCCCAAGGACATTGGTCTTTGAAGGATGGTAGGGCCGATTTTAGGGAGAGGCAGGGGGTTATAGGAAATAGAGACTCTACTTTTATTTTATTTTGTATTTAATGTTTGGCCATCCTTGCAGCATGCAGAAGTTCCAAAGCCAGGGATAAAATCTGTGCCCCAGGAGCAACCCAAGCAAGCCACTGCGGTGACAATGCCAGATCCTTAACCTGCTGCACCTGAGAACTCTGAGACTCTACTTTTAAAGGGCATATACAAAATCTCACAACTCTGGGACCCAAGGCAGAAGTAGTAATTTGAAAGGAGCCTGGGTTAGACCCATCTGCTGGTCTTGGAGAGCCCCCTAAAGAGGCAGGATGCAACTCTAGCTTACCTTGGGGACACAGACAGTGGCAGAAGCCATGGGGAGCTTGTAATACCATGAAGACAAAGTGTTGGGAAGCGCCATTTTGGAATTCTCCCTCTAGCTTATTAGAGCAGGGAACCAGCCTACCCCACCAGCCTGTCAACACCAGTACAAGGAAGTCTCAGGCCTAGTGTTAGCCAGACAGGAACATAGCCACAGATATCAATTGACTGGCTGTCTTAAGAACCCCTGAGCTTATATCTGCTCTGGGATCTCACTCTACTCACCAGAGGACCCAGGACCTGGTCACACATACCAGAGAACTGGCACTTGCTCAGGGACACCTTGGGTTTTGGCCTTTCCCACCAATGGGCCAACAAGAGCATTAGGATCCCTGGGCCCTGCATCAAAGACCCCACAACCTAGCTCAATCCTAGTCAGCCAGGAATAGATACAGCCTCATCCACCAGAGGACAGTAACCAGCCACAGAACCCCTAGAGCCCTTCAGCCAGCCATGGCAGGACCATGCCCACCAATGAGCAGTTTGGTACTACCCCTGAAAATCCCCATGCCCTGATCCCTCCCACTATTATGCAATGGAAAAGTATAGTGACCTCAGCCAGACTGTCTGTATCTGACCCCAGACACCAGTATGCAGACAGAACTTTGGGAAACCCTGGCTTCCACCAACAGATATGTGAGGAATTACCCCACCCAAGAGCTGGCTGAAATCATAACATGAAACATGCAAAAGGGGGTGATAAAATGCAGGATTGTTAAAATATATTTGAACTTAAAAGATCAGCAACTGAAAATAACCACATATATACCTAGCTTGTTATAAATAAACCTCATGGTAAACACAAATAAAAAACATAGGTGTTCCTGATGTGGTACAGTGGGTTAAGAATCTGATTGCAACTGAGGAGGTCTAAGATGGTGGAGTAGCAGGACATAACTTACCAGTCATCTTCGGATACAGCCCCACTAACTAGTAGGCTGATACCAGTTTTGGACTATTCAGGACTTCACCATCAATCATTTCAGGAAGTGAACTTGCCCACCAGCAGATTAAGACCAGATCTAGGAACCCTCACCCCACAATCACACTCCTTGGAACCCAGCTGCATCCACCAATGGGCTAGTACCAGCTCCATGATCCCCCAGGGCTCTTTAGCCAGCTGCCTTCTGACCTGAAACCCACCAGCAGTTGGCTGCCTCTAGACAAGGCAGGGCCTGGCAACCAATGATCTATATCTATCTAGATATACATATCCATATATGACATCCATCCAAAAGCAAAATTGATAAAACTTTAGTCAGACTCTTCATGAAAAAAAGGAAAAGGCTTAAATAAAAATCAGAAATGAAGAAGGAGATGTTATAACTGACACTACATAAATATAAAGGATTATAAGAGATTACTATGAACAAATGTATGCCAATGAGAAATGGATAAATTCCTTAAAAATATATAATTTCCCAAGATGGAACTAGGAAGAAATTACATGATATGAACAGACAATCTACCACTAGTAAAACTGAATCAGTAATATAAAAACTCCAAACAAACAAAAGTCCAGAACCAGACAGTTTTACAGGTGAGTTCTATCAAGCATTTAGAGAAGAGTTAACATCTATCCTTCTGAAATGATTCAAAAAAAATTGCAGAGGAAAGAACACTTTGGAAATCATTCTATGAGGTCAGCATTGCTATGGTACTAAAACCAGAAAAGATATCACAAAAAGAATATTACAGAACAATATCGCTGATAAATGAACACAAAGCAAAAATCCTCAACAAAATATTAACAAAATCCAATCCAGCAGTACATTCAAAGTATCATACACCATGACAAGAGGGATTTATCTGAGGAATGCAAGGATTTTCCAATATTTCCTGATAAATCAGTGTGTTACACCACATTAACACACAGAAGAATAAAAATCATATGCTTCTCTCAATAAATGCAGAAAAAAACTTTGATAAAGTTCAACATCCAATTGCAATAAAAACTCTCCAGAAAGTGGGCACAGAGGGAACATACCTCAACAAAAAAAACAGCTGTATATGACAAACCCACAGCTAACATCATACTCAATGGTGAGAAGCTGAAAGCATTTCTGCTAAGATCAGGAACAAGACAACAATGTCCACTCTTGCCACTTTAATTCAACATAGGTTTGGAAGTCCTAGCCATAGCAATCAGAGAAGAAAAACAAATAAAAGTAATACAAACTGGAAAGGAAGCATAAAACTATCAGTGTTTGCAGACGATGTGATACTATACATAGAAAATCTTAAAGATGTCACCAGAAAATGACTAGAGATCTTCAACAAATTTGGTAAAATTTCAGGATACAAAGATACAAAATTAACATATATAAATCTGTTATATTTCTATATACTGACAACAAAACTATTGGATGGAGAAATTAGGAAATAATTCCATTTACCATTGCATCAAAAAAGATTAAAATACCTAGGAACAAATTTACCTAAGGAAGTAAAATATCTACGCTCAGAAACTGTAAGAATTTATGACAGAAAGAGATGGAAAGCTATACCATGCTCTTGATCAGAAGAATTAATATTGCTAAAATGTCCATACTGCTCAAGAGAGTCTACAAATTCACAGTAATCAAAATATCAGTGGCATTTTTTATTTATTTATTTATTTATTTTGTTGTTGTTGTTGTTGTTGCTATTTCTTGGGCCGCTCCCGCAGCATATGGAGGTTCCCAGGCTAGGGGTTGAATCGGAGCTGTAGCCACCGGCCTACGCCAGAGCCACAGCAACGCGGGATCCGAGCCACGTCTGCAACCTACACCACAGCTCACGGCAACGCCGGATCGTTAACCCACTGAGCAAGGGCAGGGACCGAACCCGCAACCTCATGGTTCCTAGTTGGATTCGTTAACCACTGCGCCACGATGGGAACTCCCAGTGGCATTTTTTAAAGAAGTAGAACAAATAATTTCAAAATTTATATGGAAATACAAAAGACCTTAAATAGCCAAAAAAATCTTGAGAACCAGGAGGACTTTGGACTTTAGACTATACTACAAAGCCACAGTATGAACAATAGTGTGGGACTGGCACAAAAAGAGACACATAGATCAATGGAAGAGGACAGAGGGCCCATAAAAACCCCACACACTTATAGCTAAATAAACTTTGACAAAGGAGGCAAGAATATATAATGGAGAAAAGACAGTCTCTTCAGTTATGATGTTGGGAAACTGGATAGTTACAAAAGAAGGAATGAAATAAGAACACTTTCTAAAATATATACAAAAATAAACTCAAAAGAGTTCAAAGACCTAGATGTAAGAATGGACACTGTAAAACTCTTATAGGAAAACACAAACAGAATATGTTTTTTTAAAAATATCCCCAATACATTATTTTTTTCTATGTACAGCATGGAGACCCAGTTACCCATACATGTACACATTCCTTTTATTACATTATCATACTCCATCATAAGGGACTAGACATAGTTCCCAGTGCTATACAGCATGATCTAATTGATAATCCATTCCAAAGGCAATAGTCTACATCTATTAACCCCAAGCTCCCAATCCAACCCACTCCTTTCCCCTCCCCCTTGGAAATCAGAAGTCTGTTCTCCAATTCCATGATTTTCTTTTCTGTGGAAAGGTTTATTTATGCTGAATATTAGATTCCAGATGTAAGTGATATCATATGGTATTTGTCTTTCTCTTTCTGCCTTACTTCACTCAGGATGAGAGTCTCTACTTCCATCCATGTTGCTGCAAATGGCATTATTTCATTCTTTTTTTGTCTGAGTAGTATTCCATTGTGTGTATATACCACATCTTCTTAATCCAATCATCTCTGGAGGGACATTTGTGTTATTTCCATGTCTTGGCTATTGTGAATAGTGCTACAATGAACATGCAGGTGCATGGGTCTTCTTCAAGGAAAGTTTTGTCTGGATATATGCCCAAGAGTGGGATTGCTGGATCATATGGTAGTTCTATGCACAGTTTTCTAAGGTACCTCCATACTGTTCTCCATAGTGGTTGTACCAGCTTACCTTCCCACCAACAGCGCAGGAGGGTTCCCTTTTCTCCACAGCCCCTCCAGCATTTGTTATTTGTGGACTTATTAATGACGGCCATTCTGACTGGTGTGAGGTGGTATCAAATGGTAGTTTTGATTTGAATTTCTCTAATAATTAGTGATGTTGAACATTTTTTCATGTGCTTGTTGGCCACCTGTATATCTTCCTTGGAGAAATGTCTATTCACTACTTTGGCCCATTTTAGAATTAGGTTGTTGGCTTTTTTGCTGTTGAGTTGTGTAAGTTGTTTGTATATTTTAGAGATTACACCCTTGTCAATTGCATCATTTGAAACTATTTTCTCCCATTCTTTAAGTTGTCTGTTTTCTTTTTGGTTTCCTTTGCTGTGCAAAAGCTTGTCAGTTTGATTAGGTCCCATGGGTTTATTTTTTATTTTATTTCTGTTGCTTTGGAAGACTGACCTGTAAGGTTGATGTCAAAGAACGTTTTGCCTATGTTCTCTTCCAGGAGTTTGATGGTGTCTTGTCTTATATTTTAAGTCTTTAAGCCATTTTGAATTTGTTTTTTGTGCATGGTGTGAGGGTGTGTTCTAGTTTCATTGATTTGCATGTAGCTGTCCAGGTTTCCCAGCAATATTTTCTGAAAAGACTGTCTTTTTCCTATTTTATGTTCTTGTCTCCTTTGTCAAAGATTACTTGGCCATAGGTGTCTGGATTTATTTCTGGGTTCTCTCTTCTGTTCCATTGGTCTGTGTGTCTGTTTTGGTACCGGTACCACACTGTCTTAATGCCTGTGGCTTTGTAATATTGCCTGAAGTCTAGGAGAGTGATGACTTCTGCTTGGTTTTGGTTCCTCAGAATTGCTTTGGCAATTCTGGGTCTTTTGTGGTTCCATATAAATTTCTGGATGGTTTGTTCTAGTTCTGTGAAAACTGTCATGGGTAATTTGATAGGGATTGCATTGAATCTGTAGATTGCTTTGGGTAGTATGGCCATTTTTACAATATTAATTTTTCTAACCCAGGAGCATAGAGTATCTTTCCATTTCTTTACATCTTCTTGTTTCCTTGATTAATGTTTTATAGTTCTCAGCAGATAAGTCTTTTACCTCCTTGGTCAGGTGTATTCTCAGGTATTTGATTTTTGGGGGGTGCAATTTTAAAAGGTATTGTATTTCTGTATTCCTTTTCTAATATTTCATTGTTAGTGTACAGAAATGTGAGTGATTTCTGAATGTTAATCTTATATCCTGCTACTTTGCTGAATTTGTTGTTCAGTGTGAGCAGTTTTGGGGTTGAGTCCTTAGGGTTTTCTATGTATAATATCATGTCATCTGCATACAGTGACAATTTTACCTCCTCTCTTCCTATTTGGATGCCTTTTAATTCTGTGTAGCACTGGGAACTCTGTCTAGTCACTTATGATGGCGTATGATAATGTGAGTAAAAAGAATGTATACATGTATCTGTAACTGGGTCACCATGGTATACAGTAGAAAAAAATAATTTATTGGGGAAATAAAAAAAATGAAAACAATAACAACAAAAAAGATTTCAAAGTGAAAACTCTCAACGATAGAACAAAGGTATTTTTCCCTGTCAGTCTACTTGTTGGTCAATAAAAGCTGAAATATGGAAAATCCAAAAAAAGAAAAACTTTCAGAGTTTTCAGATGATGTAATATTACACATAGAAAATCCTAAAGACATAATCAACATGACATCAATGAATTCAATAAAGTTGCAGGATACAAAAGTAACATACAGAAATCTGTTGCATTTATGTATACTAACAGCAAACTATCAGAAAGAGAAAGTAAGAAAATAATCCCATTTACAGTTGCATCAAAAAGAATAGAATACCTTGGTATACATTTAACTGAGGAGATACAAAACCTATACTTAGAAAATTATGACACTGATGAAAGTAACTGAAGACAACAAAAACATTGATAGATATGCCATCTTCATGGATTAGAGGAATTATCACTGTAAAAATGACCATACTATCCAAGACAATCCACAGATTCAATGCAATCCCTATCAAAATATCAATAACTTTTTTCACAGAACTAGGACAGAAAAATTTAAGTTTGTATGGAAATACAAAAGGCTTGATACTAGAAAACTCCTGGAGGAAAACATAAGCAGAGACACTCTTTGACATTGCAGCAATATCTTGTTTGATCCAACTCCCAGAGTAATGAAAATAAAAACATGAATATCTAAAAGAGACCTAATTAAACTTGAAAGCTTTTGCACAGCAAAGGGTGCCATAAAAAAAATGAAAAGACAACCCACACAATGGGAGAAAATCTTGGCAAAAAAAAGTATCTGAGAATGGATTAATCTCCAAAATATACAAATGTCTCATGCAACTATGTATAAAACAACCCAATCAAAACATGGGCAGAAGATCTAAATAGACATTTCTCCAACAAAGACAGACAAATGTACAAAAAGAACATGAAGAGATGCTCAACACCACTAAGTATTACAGTAATGCTTAACATTACTAATTAAATCAAAACTGCAATGAGGTTTCACCTCACACTGGTCCAAATGGCCATCATCAAAAAGTCTACAAACAATAGATGCTGGAGAAGGTATGGAGAAAAGGAAACCCTCCTACATTGTTGATGGGAATATAAATTGGTGCAGCACTACGGAGGACAGTGGAGAGGTTCCTTAAAAAACTAAATACAGAACTACCATATAATTTAACAGTCATTTTCCTGGACATATATCTGGAGAAAACCATGATTCAAAAATATACATGCACTTCAAAATTCAATGCCACACTATTTAAAATAGCCAAGACATGGAAGCAATCTAAATGTCCATTGACAGAGGAATGGACTTTACTCAGCCACAAAAAGACTGAACTAATGCCATTTGTAGCAATCTAGCTGCACCTAGAGATTATCATGATATGGTATCATATCATATCATGAGTGAAGTAAGTCAGACAGAGAAAGACAATGATCACATAGTATCATTTATATGTGGAATTTAATAAAAATTATACAAAAATTTATTTATAAAACAAAAAAAACTCACAGATTTCACAATCAATCTTATGTTACTACAGGGAAAACTGTGGGGCAGAGGGAGGAAGGAATTAGGTTGATGGGAATAACATATATACATTATGTATAAAATAGACAATTAAAAAGAACCTACTGTATACCAAAGAGTAATCTATTCAATCATTTGTAATAACCTATATGCGAAAAGAGTGGGTACACACACACACATACATTACTGATTCACTTGGCTGTACACCTGAAATTAACACAACATTGTAAGTAAAGAAAAAAGAAGAAAGAAATAAGTGAGAGAAATCAAGAAGTAAAAACTTCTATTTGCAACACAAATAACTCATGGGTATGAAATGTACAGTTTGGGGATCTAGCAATAAACATGTAATATTTTTGTGGTGACACAGCATAACTAGATTTTTTCCTGGTGATCTTTTTGAAATGTATAGAAATGTCAAAGCACTATGTTTCATAAAAGTAACTAAATAGTGTGAAAGGCCAATTATACTTCAGAATTAAACAAACAAACTCATAGAAAAAAGATCAGATTTTTTTGTTACCAGAAATGAGGATGGGTAGGGCAATTGAATGAAGGCAATCAAGATGTATAAACTTTCAGTTATAAGATAAGTAAATACTAGAGATGTACTGTATAACATGATAAATATAATTAACACTTGTATGTTATTTATGAAAGCTGTCCAGAGAGTAAATCCTATGATTCATTTTTCATCAAAAGGAAAATTTTTTTCTACTGCATTAATTGTATATTTATATGAGATGATGGATAATCATTAAACTTACTGTGATAATCATTTCATGATGTAAGTCAAACAATGCTATACATCAAATCTTTAGAGTGCTATGTGTTAATTATATCTCAATAAAACTGAGGTAATATATATATTAACTATATAAAAGGTATATCACAATTAAATAGCTCTCAGTAAAAAAATTATTCAACCTTTCAGAGACATTTAAACTTTTCTGGGTCCTCATTTCTCTTCTTAGAAGATAACTAATTGCAATACTCTTTTATTTAATATGCTACCTTAAATTTTACCTGGTGTGAAGACAGAGAATATGCAAATTCTGGATTAGAGTGGATGAGGTATGGCTCAAAAATATTAAGTCATACAAACTTAAAGCATAACAATCTTTACAGCATTCTTCTGTGAATTTTCCTGTGATGAGGTCTTTCTCTTTGACATATATCTGATTTTGGAAGCATATCAATGTAAACATTTTGCTCCACATAAATCGCCCTTTACTCCAAGTATTGCTAAATTCCTAGGAAGAAAGGCTTTTTTTTTCAGGGAATTCTTCATCTCCCTTCCACTAACTTGAAGTGAAAATAGACTATCTTTCCTTCTCTAAAGGCCTGGTTCCCTTGGACTGTAAATTTCCAAAGTCAATGGCAGTTTATAATATTTATCCCTAACTCCATATTTGTCCATTTATCCATAACTCATGGAACACTGTGCATTCAGTAGACATTCAGTGATTGTTAGAAGGTACGAAGACAAGCTATACTAAATATGCCACAGCAGTCCATGTAAATACCATATTTGATTACTGTATGGAAAAACATTAAGAGGATTTTATCTTTCCTTAATGTGGTAACTGGCTTTTAGTGCTTTCCTCTAAGTCAGACTGCACACATTCTTGGTGACAACTCCAGTTGGTCTATTCTTACTTTCAACAACAAATACCCAAGGTTTAAAGTAGCATCAACCTGTCCAAAGTGTACTTTCTTATGAATTATGCAGAGAATTAGGGGTTTCCATTGTAACCTCCATTTTTAAAGAGTACATCAATTGCATATGGAAGTATCCTAGTATTACTGGTGGCCCCAAACACAATGAAGGTTCTGTAGGACCACTTAGATATACTTCCCTATCAGAGAGGATGATAAAATATAGAATGATCTCTAGATTCACCAGAGATATACTAGGGGAAATATGATTTATTTTTATTTTTTTCTAAACATTATGACTGTTAGGATTGTTTTAGAGGCCAATTATGAAGGAAAATAAAGTACCACAAATGATTATGATTTACATAGATTAGTGAAATGCCTTTGTTAAGAATCAGAATCAAAAATCTATGGAAACTGTTGTGAGACATGTTTTTATAATATTTTCTTAGCCTCTTTGCTGAAAACTCCATCTTGTCCTTCCTTACTTTGTCCTGTCTTCCAGATTGAGAAACAGTCATGGTGATGGTAAATGATTTGAGGGTTCTCTGAAATGCTATGCATAGATAGCTAACTTAAATGCTAATGATCCTTAAATGCCTACAGTTTAGAGTAAAAACTTTAACCATTTACCAGCTAAGTGACTTTTAAAATAATAAAGAAAAACCTATACCCTGCACCTACAACCCCCTTTTCGCTTGATGTAATCCTCAAGAGCACAATAAAAGCAGTGTGGTTTCTTGAGGCAGGGCTCTTGGTCCCTGAGACCTTGAGTCCCCCAGTTCCGAACTTTACTTAAGATAAATGTCTCTGTGTCTTGTTTTATGTTAACTTTTTTTTCCTTAAGTTTTACAGCACCGGTTCTTCAGCCCCATAGCACCTGTTCTTCAGCCCCATCCTGCTGAGCTGGTCTCCCAGGAAACTACCAGGGTTTAAGAGATCTTTGTGACAACTTTAGTAGCTTCCTTTGTTATTACACTATAGTATTTGTTATGAGAGTATTAAAGTTAGAAATAAGTATAAGAAGATAATAAAAACACCTATATCCTCCCAAGGAAGATGTTAATATTTTACCTCATATACAGATATTATTTTACACTATATCAAGTTTTAAACCTTGTTTTGTTATTGCCTTTTTTACTTATTATCTTGAGCAAATTTTCATGTAATTAAATATTCTTTACTTAATAGTTGAGCTGTATTATATGCATAATACACTGTGCCTGGGTTCATAACATACTTCAGTTTAAAACTGCTTTACCAATAACAACAAGTAACATAAATATAGGGGAAACATAACCTAGACAAATTTTCCCTAAATAAAGTAAGCTACCATTATCCAATAATCAATATGAACCTATTTCTTAAGAACAAAAATAGCATAATGATTAAAAATGCAGCCTCTGGATTCAGACTCCTTGGACTTAAAACTCAACTCTACTACTTTGTAACATTAGATAAGCTATTTAACCTCTCTGTGCTTTCATCTCCAAATTTGTAACATGGAGATAATGGTAGAAGCATCAATCTCAAAGACTGCTGTGAGGATTAAATGAGTTAATACAGGTAAAGCTAAGAGCAGTGTATGACTAACAACAGGTACTCTGTAAATATTTCCCATTATTATTTTTTCACTGAACTGGAGAAGGAAGTACACTATTAAATCTTCAATTTGGCAGGGGACAGAGGGCAATGTAAGTACATACCACAATACCATGAAGACAAGATAAAGGAGACACATCACAAGATGTTTGTGTGTGTGTGTGTGTGAGAGAGAGAGACAGGGAACAAATAGAAACCAAGTTTAATGTGCACTGCAAAATAAAACACCTTTAATGTTCAAGCTTATAGACTCCAAGCAAATGGTTACAGTCCAGAAAAGGAAAACAGGCTAATTTGAAACTGATAGTTTTTTTTCAAATAGCATCTCATTAGGTCATAACCATAAACTTGTGAATTCTCTTGGAGCCTTTGAAGAAACAAATTCAGAGACATTAACTGGCTTTGGAAAGATAACACAGCAAATAAGTTGGTGCTGTTGGAACCAGAATCTCTGAATTTTACCTGCAAAGTTTGTGAGATGCTATATTAATTTTCATTTTAGACTCTTGTCTTAAGGCAAAGATTGATAGTTGGGAGAATAGCCAAATCTATATAGTGGGTCCCTCAAATCTAGACTGGCTCCTCCTTGTGTAAATAACATTTTAATGGAACTCAGCAATGCCTATTGATTTATGTGTTATCTATGGCTATTTGGATATGACAACAGCAGAACTAGGTGGATGCAATAGAAATTATATAGCCCACATACAAAACTATTTACAATCTATACATTTACAGAAAAAAATTTGCCAACACCTGATCTACCTGGCTAAAAATGAAGTCAAGAACATTCTTCAACATATGGAACAAGGCATGAAAACAAGACTCGTGAATCAGAATGTGAAAGTAACCACAGACTCATCACCAAAAGACTTAAACAATAAAGCAGAACAAGTGAAAAGGGAGATATGGAATACAGATAATGAAGCATGATGTTAACAAATGGACCAATTATGGGGCAGGATAGTTTGATAACAGTAGTATGCTCATTGTGAGAAACAAACTTACTTACATCATTATTTAATATAGGTGAAATGTGTTACTGGTACAGTTATTTCAGAACTGAAAATTAAGGCCTAATATAAACTTTTCTTTCTATATCATTAGTACAAAGCACCCCCTCACTTTTTACAGAAGAATGTCATACATTCTTCAGTGAGAACAAAATAGACCCATCCTCTAGGCATTGAAAGACCATGAATACTTAGTGGTGAGTGATAGTGATGGGAGAAATTTTCACATGTTGAGGAATGCAGAGTTCATTCTGGCTTATGCATGGTTTTACTGGAACCTTAGGTGATCCAAAATAGCCTCTTTGTAGCCTATTAAACATGCACTGTACATCTGCTTTAACCATTAAAGAAAAAAATACATTTGAAAACTATGGTTTGGGCATTGAAAGTGAAGCCAGGGGGCCATTGTGGATGTGGTTTTAGGCACATTCGGTATTGCTGACAACCTGAAATTTCTGAACTGAATCAAACTAAGGACACTACTAACCATTCCCAAAACTATTATCTGCTAGGAGGTGCTAGTTGCAACATTATAGTCTCAAGTTCCTCCCTTATAATTTTGCAACCATTTCAGAACCCAATCAATCTTTGTTAACAGTCACCTTACTTCCTGACAGCTCCAACCCTAATTCTTGACAATTTATGTAATTTTTTGCTTTTGGCCTTTATAGGTCTCCCCTATTTTGTAGTCCATGGAACACAGTACAAGTGCTTCTTGAATCTGTGACTCCTGGGCTACAGTCCTCAGTTTGGCTCACACTCTTTTCTATTCCTCTTACAGACTGGTAGCCGATTATTTCTATCCACATTAGAAAGACGGTCCCTGTTCTGGTTCAAGATGGCGACGTAAGCGGGTCCTGACCACCCTCCTCCTGTGAACACACTGAATCTACAGCTTCGTGTAGAATGGCTACCTCTTAAAAAAAAAAAAAAAAAAATGTGCCTCAGGCCAAGGAGAGCAAGCTCAAAGGGAAGCAAGTCTCAGCGACTGGTCCAGGGTCCCGCCTAACAGCTCCGCCCCCCTCCCCCCACCTCATTCCCTGCGCTGAGACCAGAGTCAGCAGGGAACTCAAAACCCAGCGCTTCCTCCTCAGGAACAAAAGGTTTGAACTCCCCACCAGGCACCAGTAAATATTAAAACCTGCACCTGAATACGGAGTGTCCAAAAACGTCTAGCTTTGAAAACCAGCGGGGCTCTTTTCCACGGAACATCTGAAAATCAGCTCTTAAAGGGCTGGTGTTCCACTCTCACCTGCCTGGCAGGGCTCAGCACCTGAGGACCCTTGTGATCCAAGGCCACGCAGACTGTGTGGGAGAAGCTCCTTTGCTCTGTGCCTGTCCTGGAGGGTGGCCTGAGGGGCAGGCAGTTGGTCTGCGGCCGACTTGGAGGCCGGCTGACGCCTCCCGGGAAGGAGACGGAGTGGCGTCATCTTCACGTTCCAGCCACGCCCCCACGCGGGGATTTCTTGCGGGAGCTTTTACACGTGGCTGCTTTTACCTGTGGCTGGTGTTCTCTCATCTGTGCAGCTGCCACTTGCTCCTTGATGCCGGTGGCTCTGGTGGCCAGGGTTTGGTTCCTGGGTCCCACAGGACTGTAACAATTGGAGAGAGAGTTCTTGGCAGGCTACCACCCCTGACAGTACTTGACAGACTGTAGACCCATGTGTAGTCTTTTGGTAATTATCCTGTCCTGGAGCTTTAGCGTGAGGGGTGGCTCCAGATTTGGCCTCCTGTAGGTGCCTGTGGATGGACTTGCCTCCAGGAAACTCAGGCAACTCTTACCCTCCCTCTGCCTCAGTAGAACTCACTGCTGTCCTCCAGACGGGAGCTTATTTATTCCTCTGTAGCATCCGTTTTTGCCACTGCCACCCAGTGGACACCTTTAGATTTCCTGGCTCTGGTGGACAGTGGGGCTTATGCTGTGGCCCTTCAGGACTACATCTATTTGCACTTTTTTTTTTTTGGCCATGTCTGTGGCATGTAGTTCCCAGGCCAGGGATAAAACTGCACTACAGCAGTGACAATGATGGGCCCTTAACCTGCTGAACCATCAGAATACTACTCTATTTGCTTCTTTGAAACCTAATGCCTGAGGGTCTAGTTTCCGATCAGCCTGAATCTAGGATCCTTCCCTTTTTGACACTGACAGTTATTGGCACACCCTCAACTCCTGCGGGCAATTAAAAATATAATAGGTTACTTGGACAATCACAAATATTTGAGAGACTACCATGAGTAGGGTAGGGTTGAACCATAGGCTTCATCCCCTACATAAGGCTCCTCCTTCAAGACTGGGAGAAGTGATTGTTTTATCTAATGCATTGAAACCAACACAAGGAGTAGCAAAAATGAAGAAACAGAGGAATGTGTTCCAAAGGGGGGAAAAAAAGGAGAGATAAAACCTCAGAAAGGTAGTCCCTTTTTCATGAGTATTGGCTAGTAGGGACAGAAAGTTTATCAATAGTCACTTGGAAATTTTGTTTTAACAAAGCCTCTTTGTGATTTTCTAAAATTCGTAAGCTGACAAAACACTTTCCTTAGTGCCATCTTCATCCCCCTATTCCTGAGTGTGTAGATGACTGGATTGAGGAAAGAATTTAAAACCGCATCTAATATGTCTAGAAATTCATCCAGATGTCCTGAAAGAGAGGGCCATATTAGGAAAAAAAAAATTGGTGAACCAAAGAATAAAAGCACCATGGCAATATAAGCTGACAGAGTGGAAGGATCCTTGGATGAATTCCCTTAGGAGTGTTTCTGGAGGGTGTCTAGGATGAAGATATAAGAGAGGATGAGCAGGAAGGAAATACCCAAGGAACTGAAGCCACTGTTGGCAATGACCACGAACACCAGTTTATAGCTATCTGTGCAGGCAAGATGGATGAGTTCAGGCAGGACACAGTAAAAGCTGCCTAAGACATTAGGTCCACAGAAGGAAAAGCTGACCGCAAAAGCCAGCTGGGCCAATGAGTGAATGAGACCAATGAGCCAGGTAACCACTAAAATCAGAATGCACATTCGTGAGCTGATGATGTTCAGGCAGTGAAGAGGCTTACACATGGCCATGTACTGTCATAGGCCATGGTGATAAGCAGCAACACGTCAGTGCCCCCCGACTGTATGGCTAAAGACAATCTGAACTATACAGACCCCAAAGGAGCTGACTTTTCACTTCCTGGAAAGATCACAGATCATCTTGGGTGCTGCAACAGAGCAAGCTATCAGGGCAATGATGGAGAGATTGGCTAACAGAAAATACTTTGGGGAGTATAAATAAGGGTCAGAGCTCACAGTGACCACTATGAGGAGGTTACCCATCATATTAGACACATAGGAAAGACAAAAGCAAAAAAAGAAGGGGCTGGATCTCCCAGGAATTGGAGACTCCCAGGAAGACACTCAGACACCACAGACTGTTGGCTGCATTCATTGGCTTATTTTGTTGTTCATTCTTCTGTTATTTAAAGGAAGAAAATGAGGGAGTTCCCTTCATGCTTCAGTGGTTACTGAACCTGACAAGGATCCATGAGGATATGGGTTTGATCCCTGGCCTCACTCAGTGGATTATGGATCCAGTGTTGCTGTGAGCTGTAGTGTTGGTTTCAGATTCGGCTTGGATCTGGCATTGCTGTGGCTGTGTCAGAGACTGGGAACTGTAGTTTCCATTCAACCCCTAGGCTCAGAACTTCCATATGCCAAGGGTGTGGGCCTAAAAATAAGTGAATAAATCCCCCAAAATAATAAGAAAATAATTCAATTATAAATTAGTAGTATTGTATTAACACCATCTATGGATATGTGTATAAATTTCAGAAGTCAAAAATGACCTGAACATTTCACAGAAATCTAGTATCATCTATTAGCCACTAGTATTGTGATTATATATGACAGTAACTGACTTGCCAGGTGGTCTTGCTAACACAAGGAATGGTGAATGATCTATGGACTCATCCCAGGGGTGCACCTGATGAAAACACAGACAAAGGGATGTTAACTTGCTTATCAGTATGGTGACTGTTAACCATCCTCTTCCAAAGAAGACTATCATGTGACAGAAGACAGAAAGATTTGTAAGATCCTGTGACTCTGATTTCATTGTTCAAACCAGAAATGATCCTTCCCTGTTTTTATATTTATCCAATTATTATTACTATTATTATTATTTTAGCCATGCCTGTGGCATGCAGAAGTTTCCAGGCAAGGGATCAAACCCATTCCTCAGCAGTGATTCAGGGAGCTGGAGTGACAAGGCTGGAATCTTAACCCACTGTGCCAGAAGGGAACTCCCCAAATATTATTAATTCTTTAATATTCAGATCAAATGGTACCTCATTTGCCTAACCTTCCTCATAACCTAACTATACATTTACATTTTCTTACTCTGTTTATAGTTGTTCAATGTCTGTTTCCTCTACTCAAGGTTATAAATCACCCTGACTTTAAATTTTTATCCTCATACAGTATCTTGCAAATATTAGGTGGTGAAAAAGTATTAATGAATGAATAAATGATTGGAATGAAATACTTACTACTTATTAACTCATTTCCTTCAGCAAATATTTATCAAGGATCTTCTATGTGTCAGGGAAGAGTCTAAGCACTAGAAATATAGCTAAGAATAAATCAGACGGGAGTTCCCATCTCGGTTCAGCAGAAAATGAATCCGACTAGTAACCATGAGGATGCAAGTTCAATCCCTGGCCTTGCTCTGTGGGTTAAGGATCTGGTGTTGCTGTGAGCTGTGGTATAGGTCACAGATGTGGCTCAGATCTGGCATTGCTCTGGCTGTGGCTAGAGACTATAGCTTGGATTTGACTCCTACCCTCGGAACCATCACATGCCACTAGTGTGGCCTTAAAATGACAATAAATAAATAAATCACACAAAAATTTCTGTCCTCATAAAATTATACTATAGCAGAGAAAAAAAGATAATTAAAAATAAATATACACAAAACTACATAGGGTATTAGATAACAATTTCACTGTAAAGAAAAATTAAGCTAGAAAGGGGAATTGGGAGTGTTATTATAAAGTATGTTTAAAAGGAAATTCCTTGTGTGTCAGGAGCCACATGGCTGCTCCGGTAAGGAAAACAAAGCCATAGTCAGCACCTGCGTGAGGCTTGTCTGGTTAGCAGAGCTACAGACAAGCTGAAGAAAGGATTACAGATGCGTGAGGCTTGTCTGGTTGGCAGAGCTACAGACAGCCTGAAGAAAGAAGAAGGATTGCGGAACAATTCCTTGAAAAACATCAGTTTCCTAGAAGAGAAAAATGACACCCCCTAAAAAATATGTTAATCTTTTTTTTGTGTTTATCCTTCTCTTTCTATCTTTGATTCACAGTTTTCTTATAGCTAGGGATTTGCCCTGGGTACATAAACACCTGGACCAAAACAGAGTGAAGTCGCTTAAACAGTGTAATGGAAAAAGCCTTTGTTTTGGAGTAACAATTTATGGCACCTATTTTGTAAGAATATACAGGGAAACTTTTATGATTTCAGTCCCTTCACATGAGAAGTCCGGGGCTGGTAAAAGTGTTGTATGGCCTACAAATTGCCGTTTTTTACAACAGATATATTTTTTATGAAATAACAGTGTCACCTGTAACTTTTATCATCCCTTGTGGGGGCACTTGGCAATTTTCAGGTATAATACTCCTCTCTATTGAAATTGGTGGTTTGGAGTTTACGTAAGTCAGGACAATAGGTTATATGCTTAGCTTGCTGGCGCCAAATAAACCGCAGCCTCAAGAATGTCATGAGCCTAAGGCTCTCATGCATTTCTGTTAACTACATATACCTCTAGCTAAAGAATGTTAGGTACCACAGTCTGTTACTTATTAAAGCTTTGTTCTTAATATAGAATAGAATAGCTACTGTTATTGACCTTTTAAGAAAAATACAGTGTGAAACTTTAAGTTTGTAATCTTGAAGAAAAATTTGAAACTGAAGGAACATGTTTTAACTAACCTCTTTTTTTTAAATCTCAGGTGGAGGGAACAGAAAGGGCTTTAAATCAAATGTTAATGTCAAATCTTACACAAGACTTGATTGTGAAATGGTATAAAAGCTGATGCTTTTCATTTAATAAATCAGGTCATCTGCAGCATGCAGCTGAGGAGTTGGCTCCAATTCTTTCCACGCTGTTTGTAGCCCATCCTCTCCTTCACCACTCCCTGGCTGCTGGGGCTGGACCTTGGCAGTTGTGGATAAGTTGACTGATCAGAAAGCTAAAGAAGATGAATCAGAAGACCATGAGTGTTATTTAGGAAAAGAATATACCAGGTGAGAATATACCAAGAATAACCATAAGGTGCGCACTCATGGAATGTTCAATGAACTATAAGAAGGCTAGAGATGCTGAACCTGAATAGGCAGATGGGGGTGGGGTCGGGGAGGGCCTTATAAGCCATTGTAAGGACTATGGCTATTATTCTGAGTGAGATAAGCAATTGGATTTTGATCAGGAGAACAATAAAATTGGCTTACAATGTTGAAGGATCACTCTGGTGGCTGCATTGTGAATGCACTTAAACTTTCAAGGTTGGAATTAGGGAGATTATTGGGAGCTATTGCAATCACCCAAGCAAGAGGGGATGGTGACAGATCAGGGTGATAAAACATAGAGGTAGTGAGAAGTGGTTATAGTTTTGATATTCTGAGATGATGCAGAGTAAAATGTCCAGCCCTGTAAACAACCTTGACATTTGGAGACTGAAATAGTGCACCTTGATGCCAAGTTTTCATATACAAAGAAACAAAAAAACCCCAAATCTATGAAAGTATGAAGGGTGCTAATAGAGTAAATATATATTTAGTCACCAAATTTAAAATGGACTCTAGAATAAATAGGCATTTTAAGCTTTAATAATGGAATCTGAGGGAAATAAATGAATGATCCTTCATACAATAAGTAGAACATTATTGAACTCAATAACACAAATAGTGATAAAGGCTGAATACATTGTCATAACCTAGTTGGAATTTTTGATATATGATATATATTGTAAAGAATATATTAGCCACTTATATTACCATAAATGGCAAAAGACACAGGGGAATCATTCTCTTTTTGTTTTACATGCATTTGTCTTGCCAAGACATCTAGAGCTGTCGGAGTAATCTGTGTGTAGTTAACTGAAGACCTCCAGGGATGAACCTTGGACTATTACAGTCAAGTGTCAGTTGTACTCCTCCTTAAGACATCTCTAAGGAGTTAGGCACAGGAGAAGCTACTTCTCCCTAGCCTCTCTAGATAGGTGTACAGCTAGGGTGAATTAAACACTGAAGAATATTCATCTCTGAAAGTAAAGAGCTAATAATAGTCAACACTATAGTAGAACAACTCTGCTGTCACTGAAACCTACGAAGTATCAGAAACCTCAGCAAAGAGATATTGCAAATTCTTCCCACTTACACTTGGCGACAGTAGGTAGAGAATTTCTGTACATACTCAAAGTTTTATAGGATTGAGTGAGGAGGGTGAAGCATTTGAAGCAATATTCAAATAATCACTTGAATGTTAGAATTAAAAATACATAAAGAACCATAACATTTTTATCAACAGTTTCCCAAACTGAACAAAAATATGTTTCAATCTAGAATTTAAGAGAAAGCACCATGAGAGGGTCAATAAATGTAATTATGTAAGCAAAGGAAATATAAAAATAAGGGACCCATATCATCTGCTACATGAGCAAATCAGTGCAACTGCCTCAAACCCAGTTAGATTTAATAGAATATCATTTACTTTAACTATTGTCAGTCTTCATTTTTGACCTAATCACTACAGCTCTGTGCTTGGAAAATTATTAAAATAAAAGTAATAATAACCTCACTTAAAAGTAATAAAACATTTTTGTTTAAAGAAACATATCCTCCTCAACCCAAATATGTTTTGCTGAGTTGGTTACAAATTCCAGTTCTTCCCATCCTGATCTATACACTGGTTCATTTTCAACAGTTTAATATTTAATAAATACTTTTTAAAAAAGAGATTTTTCTTTTACATAGCTCTGACAGTTATTCACCACAGTGAAATTTAAAAAAAAAAAAGCAATAGAGTCTAACTGGCTGTTTGGCTAAAATATTCACATGGCTGAAGATTTATCACATGGCATGACAATAATCACTGCAGAGCACAGAAGTCAACCATGGGTTATAGGGAAATACCAGATCTCCTTTTGGGATTGAACTAAGAACTAGTTTGCAGAAGCATATTAGTAATGACCAGCGCAAGGCCAGAATATATCCAAAACACATTTCCAACACACACACCTGTATTGTAGGACTGATCAAATGCATGGAAATGATGTTCTTTTAAGTCTTTCTCACTAAACCAGGATTCTCACTGAGGATGCTTTGAACTTCCCTACAGGGACATTTGGCAATGCCTGAAAACACTTTTAGGGTGGGGGTGCTGGGAGAGGCTAGTAGGGAGAACAAAGTTGTTGCTGGCATCTAGTGGGTAGAGGTCAGAAATGCTGCTACAGATCCTATATTGCATAGGATAACGTATAGTTCCACAACCAAGAATTACCCAGCCCCATATATGCCAAGGTTGATAAACTGCATAAAATTCTAAATTTTTTTCAGGGAAACATCTGAGCCTTTTCTATTTTTCTATGCCCACAGGCCTCCCAGCACCACTCCCATCAATGGGGCGGCTATAATAGTGGTGGTTGGAGGAGTGATTAAGTAAGTAGATGGGTAGATGAGTTAATTGCATTTAAAAGAGCCGAAGTGTCTTGTACTGTTTATATTAAATATATTTTCACATTTATCAGTAGGTATATTAATCCTACAGTCATCCTTCTTTCCAAATAACTATACTACCTGTATTAGTATTGTAGATTGATATGTGTCCAAACCAAACAGACATGTTGAAATCCTAAGCCTCTGTCTCTCTGAACCCGATGATATTTGAAATATAAAGCATGCAGATGTAGTCAAATTAAGTTGGATTCCTCCTGCATTAGGGTAGATTGGGAAAGATTTGTTCCTGTTCTGAAAGCCTCAAAGAAATATTCCCTTATAGTTATTTATGAAAAACAACTTTTTATAAATATTATCACAGGAATTTAGGCTCAAGATTATTATAATCTCTGGGTTTGCAAATACTTTCTATGTAAGTCTCTCTTTCAAAAGTGAATGTCTCTGCCTCCTATGTGAAAGGAAAAATGGAGTCAATGTCAGTGTATAATTAAGTCAAGGTAGTACAAACAAGAGCTTTTTTGAAAGGTTGATCATCAGTAATTAACACTGATAAACAACAAGGACAATTACAATACAGTCATCACTTAAGAGATGTTCTGGGGAGTTCCTGTCATGGTGCAGCAGAAACAAATGAGGTTGCATGTTCGAACCCTGGCCTCACTCAGTGGGTTAAGGATCCAGCATTGCCTTGAGCTGTGGTGTAGGTCACAGACGCAGCTCAGATCTGGTGTTGCTGTGGCTGTGGTGTAGGCTGGCAGCTGTAACTCAGAATATACCCCTAGGCTGAGAACCTCCGTATGCCATGGGTATGGCCCTAAAAACCAAAAAAAGAAAAAAAAAACAGAGAGACATTCTGTAACTGATTAGGCGTCAGCATACTCTCCTCATTGCCACCTTCATTTCTTGTTTCCTGAATGTATAAATGACAGGATCCAAGAAAGGAGTGAGAAGGGCATCAAAGATGCCCTTATCCAGGTGTGTGGAGGGAAAAGGCCACATATAGAAAAATATCCAGGTGTGTGGAGGGAAAAGGCCACATATAGAAAAATATCAAAGAACCAAAGAACAAGACTACCACAGTGATGTGAGCTGAAAGTGTGGAGAGAGCCTTGGTTGAACCTGCTGAAGAGTGTTTCTGAACAGTTAGAATGATGACAATGCAGGAAATGATCAGGATGAAGAAGGAGCCAATAGAGGAATCCACAGTTGGCACAGGCCATAAACTCTAGTTGATCTGTGTCTATGCAGTCAAGTTTGATGAGCTGAGGAAGGTCACATTAAAAGCTATCCAACACATTAGGACCACAGAAGGGTAAGTTTACCACAAAAGCCAGTTGAACTGTGGAGTGGGTAAGGCCAATTATCCAGGCAGCTACTAAAAAGAAGATGCATATTTTTGGGCTCATGATGGTTGGATAATGGAGAGGCTTACATATGGTAACATATCTGTCAAAGGTCATGGCTATGAGCAGCACCATTTCCACACCACTCAAAACATGGATGAAGAAGATTTGACTGACGCAGCTATTAAAGGAGATGTCTTTCTCCTTCCTGAAAAAGTCATAAATCATCCCAGGAGTAAAGACAGAAGAAACTCCCAGGTCTGTGAATGAGAGGTTGGCCAACAGAAAATACATGGGGAGTGTAATGTGAGGGTCAGAAATCCCCATGAGCAAAATAAGGGAGTTTCCCATCATGCTTGCCATGTAAAATGTGGAGGAGAACACAAAGAAGCTGGATCTTCCATGAATTAGGGAGTCCCAGGAACACAAACTCTGACACCACAGATTCATTTGCTTCATACATTGGTTTTGTAGGCAATTGCTACCTGAAGGAAGATGATAGGAGAAAATTTAAAATATAATAATTATGTTAATAAATTAGAATAGAAGTCAATTATGAATGCTTATTTCTACTTTAGCATGAAAAGTGACCTCACAGTCTTTGCAATGTGATCACACAGAAAAATTAGTGGCAGTCATATGGAGCTATTCTCTATCACCAAGTTGTCTCTGCATTTAAGACCGTCTGATCCCTTTCAGGTTGGATGTCATAATAATACAAATGAGATACAAGATGGTCAATAGAAAGAATAAGAATTCAACCCTAAACCTTTGATTTTGGGTTCAAAACTAATATGATCTGGCCCAAGATACATAGGACTAATCACTACTGTGATCTCTTCCAAGCCTATAAACATTCATCTGGCCCCACCTGTGGGAATATACTCACCCTCACCTTCAATATTTCTTTCTTTTTTTTTTTTTTTGAAGGGCTGCACCTGTGGCATATGGACGTTCCCAGGCTAGGGGCTGAATTGGAGCTGTAGCTGGTGGCCTAAACCATAGTCACAGCAACACAGGATCTGAGCCATGTCTGTGACCCACACCACAACTCGTAGCAATGCCCCATCCTTAACCCACTGAGTGAGGCCAGGGATGGACCCTGTGTCCCTATGAATGCTAGTCGGATTCGTTTCTGCTGAGCCATGACAGGAACTCCTCACCGGCAATATTACTTAGGTGCTTACCACATCTACAAAGCCTTGACTTATTATTACTAGCATTTATTTTCCTATCCTTTGTGCTATTGTGAACCAATTTCTAACTCAGAAATTATGACTCATTCATATTTGTACTCCTTGAAGCAGAGAAAAAGTGATCCACACCAAGAGGTGAAGGCCCATGAACCAATAACAGATGGTTAATAGTTTGCATCATATTTGGTACAGACTTTGTGAAGTGTAAGAAACTTCTCCAACAATTTGATATTGCAGTGACACTGAGGTTTCTGATTTTGTATTTTACCGAAGTCCAATTCATAGTCCATGAAAGAGTAGAATGAAAGAAAAACATCTTATGCTTCGACCCAGTTAATTTGAGGAAACACTGCCTTTGCATACTTAGCATGCAGTATGAAAAGCTTAGAATTATGAAATGCTTACTATAGTGTGGAAACCATTTTGTACAATTCTCTATATAAGAAATTATCACATTATCTTGCAATTAGTTACTCTTATTTAGAGATACTTCACTTTAGCAAAAGGAATATAGGTTTTAGATTTAGAATATTAACAACCAACAACTTGATCTTGGGCAATTTACTTAAACTTTTTGAGCTTCAGTACATTTATATATGAAACTGTAATAAGTAAAATAATTGATCCATCTTAATCATAGGTTATAGTAAGTATTCAGTAAATGTTATGTTCATTTCTATTTATTTCACTTCCTCTAACAAACAGCACACAACATGTGAGGTATAATGAATATATAAATAAGAAAATAAATGCTATTGGAGTTCCCACTGTGGCTCAGCTGAAATCAAACCGACTAGTTCCATGAGGATGCTGGTTCAAACCCTGACCTTTCTCAGTGGGTGAAGGATCTGGCATTGCCATGAGCTGTGGTGTAGGTCCCAGACACGGCTCTGATCTGGCATTGCTGTGTCTGTGGCATAGGCCAACAGCTGAGGTTCCAATTTAACCCCTAGCCCAAGATATTCTGTATGCCACAAGTATGGCCTGAAAGACAAAGAATTAAAATTAGAATTAAAAAAAGGAAAAAGAAAATAAATATTATTGATCAACAGGGATCATCAAACTTCCATTTCAGAAAATATATTTCAATGTATAATTAGGATGAATATAATATTCACATTTTCTTAGTGGTAAAAATTAAACTGTCTTCTTGTGTAAGTTCAAGTGATTTGCTCTCAAGGAAAGCAGTACTTGCCACAAATATCACTTATTATTTGTTTAGTTTCTCCTTTCCAACTAGGCATCAAGCCTCATAATATTTAGGGCTACTTCTATCTTCTTTAATCCAGTGAATCAAAAATTTAGAATCATGAATAAATATTGGCTGAACGCTTGAATAAAATGTAGAGTTGACCTTTGTAAAACATAGATTTGAACTGAGTCCATTAATATGTGTTTTTTTTTCAATAAATATAAAAATATGCATATTAGAAACATAAAAATTAGAATAAGAAGGCTATACAAGAACTTCATAGTAATAATTTTCTCTGGGGAGGGCAAGAGGAATCCTATAGGATGAGTAAATTTAATTTTATTTGTAATGATTTACTGACAAAACTGTGATAAAAATAACAAATGCTCATTTAAAAATATTGAACATTGCCAATCATATAGTTTGGGGTAATTTTTAAATGGGTGAAATATGTCAATTTCTTTTTCAATTTAATGTATCTGCCACGTATCTAACCCTTTCTCTTTCACTGCCCCTATTTTTATCAGTTCTCACTAGACCTACTGTGAAACCTCATCAGGAAACTCTCTTTTAACTCTCTTTTTTTTTTTTTTTGCTGTTCCAACAAAAATCCAACAGCTTTCAAAACAGACTCAATCATAGTGTTCAATGAGTCCTATTCTGATTCCATATCAACCTCAAACTACTAAGAGTAATCAAAGCTGAAGAATTCAATAACTGAAATAAAATGTAATAGAGGGAATCAGCAGAGGATTGAATTATACAGAAAAGATAAGTAATCTGTAAGATGGAGTGGTGAGTCACCCAGTCAGAATGGATTAAAAAAAGAATTTTTGAAGAACAATGCCAGTTTAAGACAACTCTGAGACAACATCAAATATAGTAACATTCAACATATAGGGGTCCAAGAAGGAGAAGAGAGAGAAGACAAAGAACTTTGAAGAAATAATAGCTGAAAATTCCCTACCCTGGGAAAGGAAACAGACAACTAGGTAAAGGAAGCACAGAGAGTTCCAAAAAAAGATCAACTCCAAGAACCCCCATCAAGATATATTATAATTAAAGTGGCAAAAGTTAAAGATAAAGAGAGAATCTTATAGGCAGAAAGAGAGAAACAACTGATCATATAGAAGGGAAACCCTGTAAGAACACCAGCTAATTTATCAGCAGAAACATTATAGGCCAGAAAGGAGTGGTGCTAAATGATAAAGAGAAAAAATGTAATAAACACAGCTTTCTATAAATCATAGCAATATTGTTTTGCATCTGACTTCTAAAGCAAAGGAAACACAAGAAAAAATAAACAAAAAGATCTACTGATTAAACTTAAAAGTTTTTTTCCCAGCAAAGGAAAATTTCAACAAAATGAAAAGATAACCTACTGATTGGAGAAAATATTTGCAAATGATATGACCAATAAGAGGTTAATATCCATAATATATAAATAGTTCATACAATTCAATATCAATAAAAACAAACTTTTTAAAAAATGGGTAGAAGACCTGTTTAAACACTTTTTCAAAGAAGACATTCAGAAGACCAACAGGCACATGAAAATATGCTCAACATCATCAGTTATAAGAGAACTGCAAATTAAAACTACAATGAGATATCACCTTATATTGTCAGAATGACTATCATCAAAAAGTCTACAAATAACAGGAGTTCCTGTCATGGTGCAGTGGTTAATGAATCTGACTAGGAACCATGAGGTTGCAGGTTTGATCCCTGGCTTCACTCAGTGGGTTAAGGATCCGGCATTGCCGTGAGCTGTGGTGTGTGTCATAGACATAGCTCAGATCTGGCACTGTTGTGGCTCTGGCATAGGCTGGCAGCAACAGCTCCAATTAGACCCTTAGCCTGGGAACCTCCATATGCCATGGGTGTGGCCCTAAAAAGACAAAAGAAAAAAAAAGAGGAAAAGTCTACAAATAACAAATGTTGGCAGGAATTTGGAGATAAGGGAAACTGTGTACACTGTGGAAAAAATATAAATTGGTACAGCCACTGTGGAAAATACTATGGAGATTTATTTTAAAAAATAAAAAAATTATATGATCCAGCAATTTGACACCTAAGTATTTATTCAAATAA
This sequence comes from Phacochoerus africanus, assembly GCF_016906955.1. Classification (NCBI taxonomy): domain Eukaryota; kingdom Metazoa; phylum Chordata; class Mammalia; order Artiodactyla; family Suidae; genus Phacochoerus; species Phacochoerus africanus. The sequence goes on from NC_062552.1 coordinate 80,848,260, forward strand.
AGTAAAAAGAAATATTTGAAAATATACATATACCTTGATGCTCACAGAAGGATTATTTGTAGTAGCCAAGATATCGAAGCCACCTAAGTGTCTATCAAGAGAGGAATGAGTAAAGATAATGTGGTGTATATCCATATCTAAGTCAATATCTCTATCTCTACCTGTATTTATATACACACAAAAATGGAATTCTACTCAGCAATAAAAAGCAATAAAAATTTCCCATTTGCCATAGCATGGATGGACTTGGAGGGTATTGAAATAAATCAGACAAAGACAAATAGTTACCTGGTATTGCTTACATGTGCAATCTCAAAAATACAACAAACTAATGAATAAAACAAAATAGAAACAGCCTCACAGATATAGAATTATAAAAATGGTTACCAGTGGTGAGAGGTAAGGAGAGAAGGACAAGATAGAGGTAGGGCATTAAGAGGTACAAAATATAATGTATAAAATAAACTACAAGGATAGCTTATTGTGTAAACACAATATAGTCAATATTTTATATTTACTATAAATGAAGAACCTTTAAAATTGTGAATCACTCTGATGTTGTACCTAAAACTTATGTAATACTGCAAATCGACTATATATTACTTAATTTATTGCTATAAACTTCCCTCTTAGAACTGCTTTTCTTGCATCCTATAGGCTTTGGATCATCTTGTTTTTGTTTCTATTTTTCTCAATATTTTTAATTTGCTGATATATTCATTGATCCATTGCTTGCTTAGCAGCATATTGTGTTGTCTCCACATGTTTGTGTTTTATTCAGTTTTTCTACCTGTATTTGATTTTTAGTCTTAGAGTGTTGCAGTTGGACAAGATGCTTGATATAATTTCAATTTTCTTAAATTTACCAAGGCTTATTTTGTGGCCCAGCATGTGAGATATCCTGGAGAATGTTCTATGTGCACCTGAGAAGAATGTTTATGCTGCTGCTTTCGTGTGGAATATTCTATAAATATCAGTTATGTCCATCTTGTCCAAGGCATCATTTAAAGCCTGAGTTTCCTTACTGATTTTATGTTTGCATGATTTGTCCATTGCTGTAAGTGGGTGTTAAAGTCTTCCACTGTTATTGTGTTATTGTAAATTTCTCCTTTTACAGCTCTTACCTGTTGCCTTATACATTGAGGTACTCTTATGTTTGGTGCATATATATTTACAACTGTTATATCTACTTCTAGGATTGATCCTTTCATCACTATGTAGGGTTCTTTGCCTCTTGTAACTATTTTTATTTTAGTCTATTTTGTCTCATATGCATATACTCCAGCTTGCTTTTGATTTCTATTTGCCTGGAATAACTTTTTCCATTCTTTCATTTTTGGTCTGTATTGTCCTTAGATCTGAAGTGGGTCTCTTATAGACAGCATATATATGGTCTTTCCTTTGTATCCATCTAGCCTGTCTATGTCTTTTGGTTGGAGTATTTAGTCCATTTATGTTTAAGGTAATTATCGATATGTATGTTCTTATTGCCATTTTGTTAATTGTTTTGGATTTGTTATTGTTGATATTTTCCCCTTTCCTCTTTTGTTCTCTTCTCCTGTGGATTGCTTTTACAATTTTGTGTGTGTATTTATTGTATTTTTGGTTTGCAGTCCCCACGAGGTTTTGATATAGCAGTCTACATATCTATTGATATATAGATATATTTCTATCTATCTATCTATCTATCTATCTATCTATCTATCTATCTATCATCTATCATCTATCTATCATTCTACCTATCTATCTACATGCTTCTTTTAAGTTGCTGGTCTAAATTTCAAATGCATTTCCAATATCCTGCATTTGTACTCTCCTTTTTTCATGACTGCTGGTTTTGATATTTGTGTGTGGATGATTTCCTACTTTTACATGTTTGTCTTCACTGAGTCACCCATGTGGTGGGTATTCAAATATGACACTAAAATAGTCATCAAATTACAAGGAAGAGAACAAAAAAAAGAGAAAGGAATAAAAAAGAACTACCAACCCCCCTCCAAACAATTAATAAAGTGATAGCATGTGTATAAGTATTAATAATTACTTTAAATGTAAATGGACTAATACTCCAAGTAAAAGACATAGAGTGGCTGAATGGATACAAAAACAAGACTCATAAGTATTCCCTATAATAGTTACTACAGATCAAAAGACACACAGAAACTAAAAGTGAGAGGATGGAAAAAGGTATTCTATGTAAATGGCAATGAAAAAAACAAGCCAAGATCACAGAAGTTACATCAGACAAAGTAGAGTTTACTCAAACAATATAATGAGATAAAGAGGGACATTACATAATGATCCAGGAAACAATCCAAAAAGATGTAACAATTTAAATATACATGAACCCAACATAAGAGTACCTAAATATTTAAAAAAAATTTAAAGACATAAATGGAGAAATTGACAATAACATATAAAGAGTAGAGTACTTTAACTCCCCACTTACATCAATGGACAAATCATCCAGACAGAAAATCCATAAGGTAACATGGGTCTTATATGACATATTAGAGCAAATCGAATTAATACATACATATTGTATTTTTGGTTTGTTCTATATACACATTGTATATATAGAACATTCTGTCCAAAAGCAGTAGAATACACATTATTTTCAACTGCACATGGAACATTGTCCAGGATAGGTCACATGTTAGTAAAATACTTTGAAACAAATCTAACTTAGGAGATAAAATACCAGTACTTGGAAAACTGTAAGACATTGATAAAAGTAACTGAAGATGAAACAATCAGATGGATAGATATATTGTTTTAATGGGTTGCATGAATTAATATTGTTAAAATGAGCATACTGCCTAAGGCAATCCACAGAATCAATGCAATCCCTATCAAAATAAGTGGGTTCTCTTAATTCAAGAGCTAATATGTTCTATGGGCCTATTGCATGTTTCATACACAAACAAATTTTAAAATAAAAAGCTTCATGGACAAAAGAAAAATAAATTTCTAAAGTTGATAACTGAGCTTCAGCCCAATTATGATACAGGTTAGAATCATGCCACTACTGAAATCAAAAGATATGGAGGCCAGTTACAAACCAAATTAATTAATTAATTAATTATTTTTAATATATAAAGATTCTTTTATTATAGCTGGTTTAGAGTGTTCTGTCAATTTTCTCCTGTAAAGTATGGTGACACTTACACATACATGTATCGATTCTTTTTTCTCACATTATCATGCTCCATCATTAGTGACTTGATACAGTTCCCAGTGACATACAGTGGGATCTCATTGCTTATCAGTTCCAAAGGCAATAGTCTGCATCACTAGAATGAATATGTCATAAAAACACTCCCTACAAATAAAAGTCCAGGACCATTTGGTTCTCAGGAAAATTCTACCAAACATACAAAGAGGAACTTCAACTTATCCTCCTTAAACTTTTTCAAAAGGTTGAAGATGAAAGAACACTCCCAAAGACATATGATGCCACCATCACCCTAATTCCAAAACTAGACAAAGATACCACCAAAAAAGAAAACTATAGGCCAAATTAATTTAATCTTAGAAACTTACTCCACCAAAACTTGATTGCAAGCAGCTTCCAATCTTGCTATTCTCTCATTACTAAATTAAATAAATACTGAACATATGATTTTATTTATGAATCATGTTTTTAACTTCTTGAAAATTATAATATGAAGATTTTTAAGGCACATCAACATATATGAGTGGACACCTTCTGAAACCAATAAACTGTGCTTCCTAAGCAGTGCCCTTCATGGGACATTTAAGCCCAGGCATGTCTCTTCTCAGTTTCCATACTGAATCCTAAATAGCAGTAAACTTTACCTTCACTGCCACTCCAATCTCTGTTTTTGTGCTTTGGTAATTTTTTAGTCTGTTGATTTGTTTGTTTCTGGGTCTTGGACAAGTTTGGTTTGGATCCTGGTTTACACGGGGCTGATAAATTATTCCACACCGGTGGCAAAAGAGATTGTGAATTTAGATTCATAATATGGCCTTTTGGTAACCTCTGTTGGGGCAGCAAGTGTCTGTCATGGCATGAATTGTATCCCCTCAAAATTCATTTGCTGAAGTCCAACCCCCAATACTTCAAAATGTGACCTCATTTGGCAATAAGGTCATCACAGGTATAATGAGTTAAGAGAAGGTAATTAGGATTAGCCCTCCTCCAAACTACTGGTATGCTTTTAAAAGGAGGAAATTGGGGCACAGAGACAAATACACATAGAAGGAAGATGATGTGAAGAGATATAGGGGAAGACAGTCATGTATAAACCAAGGGAAGAGAAGTGGAAGTGATCCTTCCTTCACATTCCTCAGAAGGGTTGTTTTTGAACACTTTTATTTTGAACTTCTGGGCTCTAGAATGTGTGACAGGGATTTCTGTGTGTGAAAAAATCCAGTTTGTACATCATACTTTGTTATATCAGCTCTAGAAAACTAGTGCAGGACCTACTGTCTATCAATGAGAAATGGTGGAGAATTTGATTTGCTAGTTTTTTTTTTAATCTATTTGTATAAGAATATGTCTCATTTCTATTGGAAGTAGAAAGTTCTTTAAGATCCAATGTCTGTATGTATCTCTGCTTTTGCTGTCTTGGTGAATCTGATTCTAGTTTTGATCTGTTGGTGAGGTGGTAAAATTGATCCTAAAAGCTTTATGTGTGGCCATGTTTCTGTATTTGAAACACATTATTCTTACTGGGCAAACATGAAATATTTTCATGTTTGTTCATGAAACAACATCAAGGAAATAGTGATAACTTATACAAAACATTTAAAAATAAATAGGTTCTATAAGAATCAGTTTGTAAAGATTAATAGATGCTGCCATCAATCTAATAAAACTCATATTCCAAAAATTTTTAAACTGACTTTTACTATTTTAAATGAGGTAGCTTTTACTAGAAAAAAATTCTCATAGAAATTACTAGCTAAAAGCATTTTTACATGATAAAATTCACATAGTCAAAGTATATTCTTGGATAATTCAGACTGATTTGATAATATTTTTATAAATATTACCCCTGACCTTACTGTATAGACTATACAACATTTAAAATTAGAAAAAAATGAAACTATGTGATCAACAAGTTTGAATTATACTTTGAAGCATTCTGTAATGTATTTACTTATATTTAGCTTTTAATATCCTTAGAGATTTTAAGACCTTAGTTTAGTGTCAAATTAATGGATATTCCTTGAATGATTTTTAAATAAGATTGAACATTGAAGCAAACATTGTCAAGGGTGTGTGTGTGTATGACTTTGTGTATATCTTTATAGAGTATCTACATTTTTTAATCAAGTTAGTGAGCACATTCATTTTTGCTACTTTAAGAATAATATTTACTGCCTATAAGAAAGTGTGAGTAGAATATGTGTGATTGCTGAGGGTTATATTTTGAATTTATGAGCTTAGTGGTTTACTGAAATGATTGAATATGACAGACAATCCTGAATTATTCACCTTCAGGAATCCTCAGTGAAATAGAGACTAGTATATTGCTTTAAAATCATAATTAATATGGGTAACTGAGACTGTTTTAGAAGTAATATGACCAAAAATACTTCTGACTATGCAAGTAATAGAATGTGGTTTTGTTTATCAAGGGGGATAAATGGAACATTTATCTCTAGATAAAGTGTTATCCTGGTGTAAATTAGGATAATAAAAGACAAAATTGAATGGATAGAGATGGTATGGTTTTCAAGAAGCAAATTCTATTTGCTTTCATTATATATGCAGCATACATTTATTTTAGGCTATTTATTCTCTTAATTAGAGGCAATAAATGTTATTATCCATCTTCTGTGTAATTTTCTTAGCATAGATTCTATAGCTGACAAAGTCACTTGTAAACCAAAGTTTGTACCTGAAGAAGAAATAAGATTTTTTTTTCCAAAATAAAATTTTTTTCCAGTTTCTTATGAAGCTGAGCTGTGGTACACACTGCAATAAATACAGTACTCCATAGTGTGGGTTTTAGTCAAAAATATGAAACCCACTTCTGTAAGTGACCCTACCTTTGCCATGCAATTATTCTCCTCTCACTCACAGACTATTGCTCAACTCTTGTGATCAAAAGGAGGAGGAATAATAGTACCAGAGGGAAGAGACGGAAGATAGCATGAGAGAGGAGAAGGAAAAAGGGAAACATTCTTCTAGCCCAGAAACCATAAATGATGGAAGAAAAATGAAGAGAAAGAATTAGAAAGAAAAGGAATGAAATTTTAATTGGCTTGAGAAGTATAATTCTAATTATAGAGAAAAACTCTGGTGTTTCCCAGTATTTAAATTCAAGAACAGCTCCTGTGGCTTCTACCAAGATGTGTATGCCCACTGGGGTCTGACATGCATGGTCTCAAAGATTCTGCCCTCCTTGTACAGTCCTGGAAGAGTCACAAAGGAGGATGGAATGTGGCAGGCTGCAGCTACAACAGGAACATTCAGTTTAAACTTCACTAAGCAAACCTTCCTGACTGTGAAACAGACTTCTGTGAAGAGAGAGATGTTCTCCCTGTTCTGAAAGCCCTAAAGAAGTATTCTATGTTTGTATTTGTAATAATTACTTCATAAAATATTATTCCTTAGGAATTGAAGCTCAAGATTACTATAACCCTTGATTAGAGATACTTCATATGTAACTCTTTTTCTCTTTTCAGAAGTTAATGCCCCCATCCCACCCTAAGTGAAAGACTAAATCAACTATATCACTGTGTATAATAAAATCAAAGCAGGCTGAAGAAAAGATTTTCCCTGAGTTCACCTTTAGTAATGAACATCAGTAATCAACAAGAGCACTTCATAATATAGGAATCACTTTTAAAAGATCTTCCTGTAACTCATGTAGTAGCTGTCTGCATACTCTCCTCATTGCTGCTTTCATTTCTTGATTCCTGAATGTGTAAATGACAGGATTTAAGAAAGGATTGAAAACTGAATCAAAGACGGCCAGAAACTTATCCAGGGGTATGGAGGGGGATGGCCATGTTTAGACAAATATCAAAGGACCAAAGGCCAAGACTACCACAGCAATGTGAGCTGACAGTGTGGACAGAGCCTTAGATGAACCTGCTGAAGAATGTTTCTGAACAGTGAGAATGATGACAATACAGGAAATGATCAGAATGATGAAGGAGCCAATAGAGATGAATCCACTGTTGGCTGTGACCATGGACTCTAGTTGATCTGTGTCTATGCAGGCAAGTTTGATGAACTGAGGAAGGTCACAGTAAAAGCTGTCCAACACATTAGGCCCAAAGAAGGGTAAGTTTACCACAGAAGCCAGTTGAACCATGGAGTGGATGAGGCCAGTCATCCAGGCAGCCACTAAAAAGGAGATACATAATCTTGGGCTCATGATGGTCAGCTAATGGAGAGGTTTACATATGGTGACATATCTGTCAAAGGCCATGGCTGTAAGTAGCACCATCTCCATACCACCAATGATGTGGATGAAGAAGATTTCAGCAATGCAGCCACTGAAGGAGATGACTTTATGTTTCCTGAAAAGGTCATAAATCATCTTGGGAGAAGTGGCAGAAGAAACTCCCATGTCAATGAAGGAGAGGTTGGCTAACAGAAAGTACATGGGGGAGTGTAAGTGAGGGTCAGAAGTCACAGTTATCATAAAGAGGGAGTTTCCCATCATGCTTGCCATGTAAAATGTGGAGGTGAACAGAAAGAGGAGAAGTTGTATTTCCCAGGAGTTGGTGAGTCCCAGGAACACAAACTCTGACACCACAGAATGATTTGCTCCATCCATGGGCTTTGTTAGCATTGCTACTTGAAGGAGACAATAGGAAAAATGTAAATTATGATAATTACATTAATAAATTAGCAGAAGAGAGGTTGCAGTGAAGCCCTCTTAACATTTTAGCATTGAAACTGACATAATATGCTTATGGCTTATAAATGTGTTCACACATAAAAATTAGTGACACTTATGTGTCACTAGCTGTTCTTACCACTAACTTGTCTCTCCAGTTAATATCCTCTGATTCTTCCCAGGGTTGATGCCCTCATATTAGTCATGATAGACAAGATGGTCAATATGAGAAAGAGGAATTCAACCCCAAAACTTTTGATTTTGCACTTAAAATGAATATGCTCTGACCCCAAACCCACAGAACCAATCCCACAGAGATGTGAAGGTCCATGATCTGTCTTTACCAATATGCAGCATGTTAGGTACAGAGTTTGTAAGTATTTAGAAACGTCTCTAGCAATATGACATTATGCTGACACTCATGTGTCCAATTTTTTTTAACCAAAGGAATAGTCCATAAAACACAATAAATTAAAGAAAAAATTATGCTTCAATAAAGGTAATTTGAGAAACACTGCCTTAGAGTACTTAGAACATGATCTAAAAGGCTCAAAGGTATGAAATGCATAACAGTGCAAATCACTTTTGTGCAAATCTTTATATAGAGACATCACATCTTGTAATTATTTACTCTTATTTAGAGCCATATCATTCCCTGGAAAAAAGAATAACTGTTTTGGAATTAGATTACAAAAATATATACATATATAATGTTCAGCCACTGAAGATTAAACAGAAAATGAAACAGTAACTATTATGTTTACTTCCCTTTGTTTCCCTTGCCCATCAGTAAATGTTGTCTACTTCTCTTTATTTGACCTGCCCCACCAGCACTCAACACATGAGACATACTAAATGAATGAATAATAAAATAAAATATTATTGACTAACATGGAACATCAAACTTTCATATTGTAAAACATATTTCAGTAAATAATTATAGTGAATATAATATTCTCATTTTCCTAATGATATTAAACTATCTTATAAGTTTACTTGCTCTGCTCTCAAAGAACACCATATGTCTTAGTAATATTTACCACAAATACGGTTTTTATTTTTTTCTCCTTCCCATCTTGGTTGCAAGCCCCATAAAGTTATGGACCACATCAGTCTTCTTCAATCTAGTGTGTCAAAAACTTAAAATCCCAAATATATATTTGCTGAAAGGGTGAATAAAATGTATTTACTCTGATTAGAGACTGATTATGTGAGGAAAGCAGGAACATAGTTAAGAGTCTGGGGAACTCAGGAAAGTGAAAATTGTGCATAAAGGAAAATAAAAAGAGGAAATTGGATTAAAACAAAGTTTTCAGTTTAGTGAAAGAGACTGAACTCAATGAGGTCAATTTCAGGAACTATTGATCAATTCAATAACCTAAATTTATGAAAGCCTCCAGTCACTGTAGATCAGGAAATAAATATCCGCATATGTTAAATAATTTGACCAAAACCATAAATTTACTTAGTGTTGGAGCTCATATTAGAATCCATTTACTAACTCCAAGATCAGTCCCTCTCCTATTTTCTGCTTTATTTTCCCCTTTTTTCTTTACTTCCCCAGGATATAACCTGAAAAATCATGTGACAAAGATAGCAAAAATTGTTCAGGTAAACATAAGACCCTATTACAGCTGATGACTGTCATCTATTATCATACTGGTAATTGCTGTCTTGGTCCCCATGATCAGAGTCACCCCTGACAAGTTTCTATCACTAATTAGTGTACCTCATTGTCCTGGGAATCTCGGTACTCTGTTAAAACCTTTGTTCTTATTCTGCTTATTTGGACAAGTACTTTTATTTGGAACAGAAGGCTTTTTGGGTGGACTCATGATATAAAATGCCAGTTTACCTTGTTGTATGAAAACTCTCTCTCTCCAGAGGGGCCTCAGACACCAGCTGGGGATCAGCATGACCTAACTACTTAGAAGCCTCTGTAAAGTTGCCTGTTTTCAAGTTCTACCTCCTTCATGAAATCACTCTTGATTTCTCCAACTTGAATAGTTTTCTGATTCTAGTGTTTCACTTTAACTCCCCACATGGACCATGAGACAACTCTACCCATCATCTTTCTTTATAAGCTCCACAGTACATAGGAGAATTAACAGGTCTTCAGCAAAAATCTGAGTGTCTCTTTTGAGTCAAAGTATATGAAGCTGATCATCAATCTCAATGTGGAATCAGGGACATGAGACTTCTCAAGGGACTACATTTTAAAGATAGACACTGTGTATGATTCCATTATTTTTTTACTTTGTCTCTACTTAGCTCTTATAACATCTCAGTGAAATTATTTCTATTATTTAAACTCCATGGGATAATACATTGAGTGTAGATTTCAATATCTGAAAAATTATATTTCATGTTCTGTCACCTAATACTTGATGAGCTTTGGTAACATTCATTTCATCTCTAAACCCCAGGTGCATAATGGAAAATATTAGCATCTTGATGAACTGGGAATGTGAGATAATATTTGTCACCAAATCCGATTAAATTTTCCTCTCAAATACCTTTCAAAATGGAAACAACATATATGTCCATGACAAGGCCATATATGAGTAAGTTGTTGTAAATTAATATAATAAAAAGAATTATTTGGAAAGTAAACTGAATGAACCGTATTTATAATTTATCATCATGAGAAAATCCAAATATTTTATATTGAATGAAAAACATCAAATAAAAATAATGCAAATATCATTTATATATATCAAAAAAACACTCAAAATTATTATTCATTATTAAACATAAATATATAGGTATGTAACAAAAGTAGTAAAGTTTGAACAAGAATGCTATCCAACAAGTTCAGAATAGTAATTTTCTCTGGGGAGGAAAAGAGAGAAATGAGTGAGTTCAATTTTATTTGTAATTATTTACTATCAAAATATTTATTAAATAACAAATGGCCATTGTTAAATCTTGACGTTAAAAATACAGAATGCCAATTACACAGTTTGGGGTATTTTTTAATGGATGAAATATGTCAGAATTTCTTTTTGAATTTAATGCATCTGCCATGTATTCCTTCCTTTCTCTTCTACTGTCTCTATTTTCATTAGTTCTCAATACATCTATCATAAAACCTCATCATAATTCTCTTCTCCTTCAAGTACTTACTATTCCAACAAAAATCCATTAGTTCTAAAAATAGACCCTATCATAGCATTAAAAATTTGTGTCCTTTTTTGCCTTTATGTGAAACACAAATTCCTATCAGAGTATTCAAAGCCCTCTTGAGTCTGGTTCTTTTCAGCTCATTTCCTATCTCATTTTTCCCTTTTGCTTTCTTGCACCTCATGATTCAACAATACCTTTCTTATCTGAAAATGCCACACACTATATATGTCTCCTTGCCTCTAAATACACAGGTCCTTACTCAGCTCCCTTTCCACCATTTCCACCCATTGCTCACAGCCCAAAGTAAAAACGTGCTATAATGTTTAGACTCCCTTTTCTTACCAGTTCTTCACGGATTAAGCAGATTCATACATTCCTCGTCTAGGTTTCCATTAGCGACACTATATGCTTTAAGTCCCACTTATAGCATTACATTATATGTTAGTTTTATATGTAAATGCTTTGAGGGCAGGAATTTTGCTCATACTCTTTTGTAACTTAAACTGTTAACAGATGTTCAGAATAAAAAAGGAGAGGGAAAAACTAAAAATATTGCCTTGGAAAAAATTTGCTCAAGTTTTCAATGATGTTGAAATTACAATGTGCCCACAATAAAGGTAGCTTTGACATGGGAAAATAAGATTGCAAGTGAAATCATAATAGGTATAGCAGGTTATGTATGTATCACAATGCAACAAAGACAGAACAGAATGTAACTGGATGATTGAAAACCATGAAAATATAGCTCTTTGTGTCATAAAGGAAGGTGCGTAAAAAGAATGACAGGAGCTCTGAAGAGACAGGAGAAAACAGAAAATGGAAGATTATAGAAATGAAGAAGGATTAAGGACAAAGCAGTAACCTATGTCAAAATGAAAACCCAAAGAAGACAAAACAAGGAAAGTATGTGTATAATGAAAAAGAGAAGAAAGACAAGGCCCACTTTAAATTAAATAGGTGGTAGTATTTGGGATATGATTTGTATTACTTTCTGGGGACACTCTTCAGAAATTCTTTAAATATAACACTTTTTGTTTTGGCCAGACCCACCCACAGTATGTGGACATTCCCGGCCTAACAACTGAATTCGATCCACAGCAGTGAAAAGGCTGGGTCCTTAACTGCTGCAAATAACAACTTTTAATACTATAACTGCAGGTGTCTTTTAAATGTTCATTCTCTTCAAAGATTGTCTCCTAAGTCTAAATCAGTTATAAACCTCTAGCTGTGAATTTATTTTCCTTTGGGATCTCCAATGCCTTCTGTTACACACCAAACTGGAATTTGAGGAAAATTGTATCTAAAAGGGTGAGAGCTGTAAAAACGACACCTACTAGGACAACAACAATTGTTCTTTAATTATCTTGCAATGAGTATACTACAAAAAAAAGATAAAGTTATAAGGCAAATATAAAGTTATAAACCAAATACTAGAGAATATTGCAATTCATAGTTTGATATTGAAACTCACATGTTGAAGTTTTAAATTCACTTGAGGCGTAGTCAAGATTCTGTTTACACCCTGAGCAATGGTTATAGGAAGGAATGTAGATGGAGACAACAGTATATGATATCTATTCACCCAGAAGTCATCAAATACCTACAATCAACCTCCTAGTTGATCAGATTCTGAAACCATGTTCTCTCTTTTTTTTTCAATGATTTTTATTTTTTCCATTATATCTGGTTTAGACTGTTTTGTCAATTTTCTACTGTACAGCAAAGTGACCCAGTCAGACATATATAAATATATATATTCTTTTTCTCACACTTTTCATATATATATATAAGTATATATATAAATATATATATATATATATATTCTTTTCCATAATGCTCCATCACAAGTGACAAGATATAGTTCCCAGTGCAATGCAGCAGGATCTCATCACTTATCCATTCCAAATGCAATAGTTTGCATCTATTAACCCCAGATTCCCAGTCCACCCCACTCCCTCCACTTCCCCCTTGGCAAGCACAAGTCTGTTCTCCAAGTCCATGAGTTTCTTTTCTGTGAAACCACTTTCTCTTTTACATCGGGTTGCTCAAAAGGAAATTTGTTAGATTGTTTTTCTCAAACACATTAATAATAATCATTTAACAAATTAAATGTGTAGCAAAAAGTAAAGGCCCAGTTCTTTTCTTTTTATAGCATTAATTCTTTTTTTCTTGACTCATATAGAACTGAAAGATCTTCCAGAAACAGACTGCCAGATATTTAGTTCTTTACAGATGCAGAAAACATTGAGAGCTAGGGTTCCAAATAATTGAATAATCAAGCTAAAAAGTACTTACAGACATCTTATAGTTTTGAAAATCTATACCATTATTCATATAAATATTCTTCTCAGTCCAAAATTATTAAGAACTTCCTTCAGCTGAAATGTCCTATGTTTCATCTTTCAAACTGTCATAAAAATCCTTCTTCATAACTAAGTAAGAGTCTGCTTTCCAAATTCAACACTATTCTTTTTCTCTTTATAACTGTGTGCATATAATAATTTTCAACATCTCTTACAATTAACTTTTTATGTATAAACTAAAAAAAAAAAAACAAGTCACCCCATAATCTTCTGTTTCTAAAATTCAGTTCCTTTTATGTTTTCTCTTAGCATTTCTTTTTCGTCTAAACTCTTCGGCATTCTACTTACAATTTAGAGAAAAAAATCAATAAAACATCTTTTAAAATTGTAAATCATACAGGACAGCAGGAGAACCAATTTGATCTCCTGATAGTTTTATATTGTTTTGCATATCTTCCACATCACAGTTAAAATTGGCAATTGTATTGGAAATAATTTATCATTTTTTTGTGTATCTTCTATTTAGATATCTATAAGACTCTTCCACCTTGAAAATTTTACAAGCATTTAATGAGTTTGCTTCCCTTTTCACAGAAGAAATTTTATTCTTTTGAAAAACCAATGAAGATTACAAAACTCTTGTTTTCTTAATTTCATGTGTTACCAACTTTCCTTACCTTTTCATTAAATTTCAGAGAATGAAATGATTCATTTAATCATCACTAAAACCAGAGCCTGAACACGAAACAATATAAATCCATTTTTTTCCCTAATATCTTTCACATTATCAGTTAAGGTCAGCTTACTTTCTTCAACATGCTAATACTGTTTTCACAGTTATTCTCCAATCCTGGTCAACTTCTTACTCCAGAGGCTAGCTAATCTGTTTTAGGGTAACATTCATGCACTTGAAGATAGGACTCATGTTCGCAGTTCCAAATAGAATCATGTCTGCTCTCTTTAAAGGTAAATTTGTTCTCATTCTTCTATTTTACCTGCACAAAGAAAAAAGCCTCCTCATAGAGCCTTAGATTTTCCTGTGTTCTAATTTTCCTATTTTACCTGCACAAAGAAAAAAGCCTCCTCATAGAGCCTTAGATTTTCCTGTGTTCTGTAGCACACAGTGCCATAAAATCTTGCCCTTGTGGAAATAAATCTAACTAATAGCTCTAGAGGACAGAGACCAAGTGATACTTGAAAGACAGTTTAGAAAGAGTTCATAAATCAAGGGGCTGTATCCCTAGGGACCTATTTGGTTTGACCAGAACAATGGTCCCAAAGACTCATAATAAGGCACTAGAGAAGAAGAGGAAACAACATGTGTTTATCAACATAGAAGAATAGAACATCCTGTGCTCAAGATTTTGTTACCTTGATTTATAACTTTGAAATATTTCAACACATGGCTTATGGACTTTAACTTTTACTCTTGCCCTCATCCCCACAAATGTTAGAGGCAAGAACTTTTCCAACTGCTGGTTGGGTGACATTAGGAGTCCAAAATTGTCAGAGGCCAGTCTTAGCTATGTTCCCTTTGGAAAATTCATCCCTGGGGCACTGGGACTTCTGAACCTATAAAACCAAAGTTCACAAGGACATGAAGCATAAATTTCCATAGTAAATAATTTGGTCCAATCATTAGAGAAACTTTTTACTCCTTGGATTTATAGATGCTGGCTATACATCAGATGGAAATATATATTGGCCATTGGTTTAAGATATGTACTGCATCAAATAGGCAGCATCCCAAACTTTCAAGATGTTCACCTCCCAGGTGATACAAAATCTGACCATTCACTGGGCCATTCCACCACTCTATCACTGAGATGTTTCTTGATTATTGAGCATGAATAAATCTGGTGAATTCTATGGGTATAGGCTTGTTGTCACACTTCAATTTCTATAATACTGCAACAAGAATCAAAGTTGTATGGGACCGTATAGGAACAAATAAGGCAGAAACGGTATTCTATTTGTCCATATATGGTAGTGCTGGCAGAAGCATTATGGTTGGGAAATAAAAATAAGTAGCTAGGATAAATTTATATTATTGTGAAAACAAGTTCCTATTATTTCCAGAAAAGGTAGACAGTGACTCCACTGAGAGTATGGTGATATGTGACTTCATAGGCTGTACAGAGGCTTTACTTTAGCATTGCCAGCTTGGCCACTTGACCATGGTGGTAGCCAGATCACCCACAGTTGAGTGGAAATTCATGTTGTTGTGTCCATGCAGAGACCTGAGGCATGCTGCTATGGCCACTGTTTAGAACTAGCTAAGAATGAATAGTATGTAGTATCAATGAAGCTATACTAGCAGAAAGAAAAGAGACTGATTTATACTACAAAAGCAAGTCACCTTGTTCCTGTATAGTGAATAATCTCTAATAGTCTTTTACATGGGTTTTCTCTGCGCCCTTTCTGAAAAGTCCATTCACATATTCTTCCTAGGCTCCATCTCAAGAAATTTATACACTTGTTCTTTCTCAGGTCTTAAATAAACAAACTAACCATTAGCCTTCCCCACAAATTAGTAAGATCTGTACCACAGGCCATCTTTCCTCCCAAGGGAAGTGTACAACTAAAGGTATTTCATGACTAGGGGAAAGGCAAAATGGCAGCACAGGAAGATCCTGAGGTCATCTCCCCCATGAACATAATACATATAGAGCTACATATAAAGTATTTCCTCCTGAATAAGACTTGAAGGGTGATTTGATAGCTATTGCACATAAATGGATTACATAGAAAAGGGTAGGAAAGATGCAGACATGATGTCCACATAAACCCCACTCCATCTGCACTGTGTTGTCCTGCAATAGTGAGGGTCAGAAGCAAGAGGCTTAATCTCAGACTCTCTCACTTTGGAACAGTAACAAATAGCAATTTAAAGCCTCCCTAAACTATACAGGAAGAAAATCCATTTACTGTCTCAAGTAGCAGTGACAGTGAGCCATGAAGTAAGTGCTAGAGCCCTCTCTCAGGTCAGTGGTGCCAGCAAGCATAATTTTTTAGTGCCCCTGGGGCTCTCCCCAGCCTACACCCACTTCAGCTCTAGTCCAAGCATCTTGCTAAGGTGGCCTTGGGGACATCACTCCTCAGGGACTATCCCAGGCTTGTACCACTCCAACTCCAGCCATCATTTCAAGGAAGCCTCTAGTGTAGCACTGTCTAGGGACTGACTCCAGCCACACCTAATCTAACTTTAGTTGCCCCTCTAAGGGAGCCTTGGACACAATGCTCTTCAGCCAAGACTGGTCTAAATTCAGCCAGCCTTCCAAAGACACCAGACACAAATAGTTTACACAGGGATTGCTCATATTCAAGGCTGCTCCTTCAAAACCAGGAGAGGATGGTATTTCTTTTATTTCATAGAAACAAAAAACAAAACTCAAGCAAAATGGGGAGACATAGGAATATGTTCCAAATAATATAAGAAAATAATACCCCAAGGAAAACCCATAATGAAACAGAGATAAAGAGTTAAGAAATACAGATTGAAAGGATGCTTACAAACCTTGGAAGAAGAAAGGAAGAACTTACTGATAACTTCAGCAAAAACTTAAAAAATATAATGAAGTTCCAATCACAACTGAAGAAGTCAATTTCTGAAATTAAAAAATACCGATAAGGAATCAACAGATTTAGATGGCACAGAAGAACAGATTAGCATTCTGGTCTATAGACTAGTGGAAATCACTCAATAGGAATAGTAGAAAGAAACAAATGTATATATCTGTATAACTGAGTCACTTTGCTGTACAGCAGAAATTGGCACAACATTGTAAATCAACTGTACTCTATTAACAAAAGAACAGTAGAAAGAAATAGAGAAACAAGACAGAGTATGGTTAAAATGTAAAAGCTGAAGATGAAGAGACTCAAAAAGAGAACAGCAAAGGTGAAACAACTAATCACACACAAGGGAAATCAGCAGAAACTTAAAGGTGAGAAGGGAGTGGTATATATATATATATATAGATAGATAGATAGATAAGTAGATAGATAGATATAGATATATAGATATATAGATATAGATATAGATATAGATAGCTTTTGATTGGCCACACCACCATATGGAAGTTCCCAGACTAGGATAAAATCAGAGCTACAGCTGCCAGCCTACATCTCAAGTTACAGCAATGCCAGATCTGAGCCCACTGAGTGAGGCCAGAGATCGAACTTGTATTCTCATGGATACTAGTTTGGTTCATTAACCACTGAGCCACAATGGGAAGTCTGGTAGGATACATTTAAAGAGTTGAAAGGAAAAAAATCCTACAACTTAGAATATTCTATTCAACATGGTTATTTTTCAGAATTAAAGGTCATATAGTTTCTCATGCAGGGAAAAACTGAAGTTCATCACTACTCAACTTACAAGAAATGTTAAAGTGTCTTCTTTAAGAGGAAAAGAAAAGGTCACAACTAGAAATTAAGAAATATATGAAACAAAAGTCTTATTTGTAAAGGCAAAAATATAGTATAAGTAGTAGCTCAGCCATTTAAAAGGTTTGTATGATGGTTAAAAGACAAAAGTAGCAGAATCACTTATAACTACAATAAAGAGTTAAGGGATATATAAAATAAAATATATAAAACATAATATCAAAAATTTTAAACCTTGAGGACTAAAACTGTAGTCCTTTATAATGTCTTTGAACTAAAGCAACTATCTGCTTAAAATAGTTGGCTATATACAGGTCAATATATATAAACCTCTTGTAACTACAAGCTAAAAATCTACAATGGATATATAAATTATAATGCGAAAGGAATCTAAGCATAGCACTAAAAAATCCATTAAACTACAAGATAAATTAATAAAAGACAGAAAAGAGAACTATGATAAAAACCATGAAGTAATTAACAATATGGCAATAAGTGCATAACTTTCACTAATTAAACATAAATAGACTAAATGCTCCAGATTGAAGATATAGGTTATCTTTTATATATAGTTGAAAGGATTAAAAAAAAGACCTATCTATATACACTGCCTGCAAGTGACTCACCTCAGATCTAAAGACATACAAAGAGTGAAAGTGAAGGGGTTGATAAAGGTATTCCATGCAAATGGCATGGAAAAAAGGCAGGGTAGAAATAGTCATAAAAGAAAAAATAAACTTTAAAAAAAGCCTAGCACAAAAGACAAAAAAAAGGATAATATAAAATGATAAAGAGGATAATCTAAGAAGAAGGTACAATATTTGTTAACACTTAATACACTTGACATAGGAGAACCTAAATATAGACAGCAAATAATGACAATAGAGGGAGAAATATACAGTAATAGAATAATAAGAAAGAACTTTAATACCCCACTTACATCAATGGATATATCATCTTCAGGAAATTAATAAACTCTGACCTTAAATAACACATCAGACCAGAAGGACTTAACAGCTATATATAGAGCTTTACATCCAAAAGGTTAGAATACACATTTTTTTTTCAAGTATACAGGAAACATTCTTCAAGATATATCATAATTTTAGGCCAAAATATACATCTCAATAAATTTAAGAAGAGAGAAACCATACTAAGCATTTTTTTTGTGACCACAAAAGTATGATACTAGATATAAACCATAAAAAGAAAACTAGAAAAAATACAAAAACCTGGAGACTAAATAACAAATTGCTGAATAATTAGTGGGTTAATAAAGAAATCAAGAGGAAGTAAAAAAATACCAAGAAACAAATACAAATGGAAACACACATTCCAAAACTATGTGATGCAGAAAAGGCAGTTCTATGAGGGAATTTCACAGCCATACAGGCCTACTTCAAGAAATAAGAAAAATCTCATTTGCAGCAACATGGATGGAACTAGATACTCTCATCTGAGTGAAGTAAGTCAGAAAGAGAAAGACAAACACCATATGATATCACTTATATCTGGAACCTAATATATGGCACAAAGGAACCTTTCCACAGAAAAGAAAATCATGGACTTGGAGAATAGATTTGTGGTTGCCAAGGGGGAAGGGGAGGGACTTGGAGGGACTGGGAGCTTGGGGTAAATAGATGCAGAATGTTGCCTTCAGGATGGATTAGCAATGGGATCCTGCTGTGTAGCACTGGGAACTCTGTCTAGTCACTTATGATGGAATATGTAATCTGAGTAAAAAGAATGTATACATGTATGTGTAACAGGGTCACCATGCTGTATAGTAGAAAAAATATATATAAATAAATGATTTTCAAAAAAAAAAAAAAGAAAAATCTCAGGTAAAAAGTCCAAATGTACATTTAAAGAAACTTAAAAAAAAAACAAAACAGGCAAAGCCTAAAGGTAGTAGAAGCAAGGAAATAAAGATCATGTGGAAATACATGATATAGTGACAAAAAAACCAAAGAAAAGATAAATGAAACTAAAAGTTGATTGTTTGAAAAGATAAACAAAATTGGCAAAACTCAGCCAGACTCACCAAGTAAAAAAGAGAGATCCCAAATAAATAAAATAGATATGAAGAAGGGGAAATTACAAATGACACCACAGAAATACAAAGATTCATGAGAGAATAGTATAAAAGTTATATTCCAACAAATGAGACAACTCAGAAGAAATGGATAAATTGCTAGAAGCATAAAATCCTCCAAGATTGAATCATGAAGAAATAGAAAATCTTAACAGACTCATCACTAATAAAAAATTGAATCAATAATAAAAAATTTCCCCAAATAAAGAAGCCAAATTCCATATGGTTTCATCAGTTAATTCTGCTAAACATTTAAGAAATAATTAGTGCCTAGCCTTCTCAAACTATTCCAAAAATTGAAGAGGAAGGACCACTTCCAAAATAATTTTACAATGTCAAAATTACCCTGATATAAAAACCAGACAAAGACACCACACACACAAAAAAGAAATCATAGCCAATATCCCTGCTGAACATAGATGCAAAAATCCTCAACAAAATACTAGCAAGCCAAATTCAAAGATACATGAAAAGGGTCACACAACACAATCGAGGAGATTTCATTCTAGTGATGCAAGATGGTTTAGCATTGAGAAGCATTCAGTGTGATAGGCCATATTAAAAAAACAAAGGATAAAACATATAATCACATCAATACATGCAGAGAAATATTTAAAACATTTAAGGTTCAACACCATTTATGAGAGAACTCTAAACAAAGTGAGTATAAATGGAACATACATCAACAAATAAATGCCATATTTGACAAACCCACAGTTAACATCATACTCAAAGGTGAAATGAATTCAGTAAAGTTGCAGGATGAAAGTTAATAAATAGAAACTGCTACATTTCCAAACACCAGTAAACTATGAGAAAGACAAATCAAAAAAGAAATTAACAATTACATGAAATAATAAAGTAAATTGGAAAAACTCAACCAAGGAGGTGAAGGACATATACTCTGAAAACTATGAGAAACTGAGAAAAGAAATTGAAAGCAAAAAAAAAAAAAAAATGGAAATGTATACTGTGTTCATGAATTGGAAGAATTAATAGTTAAAATTTCCATGCTACTCAAAGCAACCTAGAGACTCAATGCTATCTCTATTAAAATACCAATGACATTTTTCACAGAACTAGAAGAAATAATCCTAAACTTTAAGTGGGATCACAAAAGTCCTTAAAGCCAAAGCCATCTTGAGAAGGAACAACAAAGCTAAAGGTATCCTGCTCCCAACATTATATGATGTCACAAAGCTACAGTAATAATAATAATAATAATAATAATAATAATAATAATAAAAAGTATGGGAGTTCCATTGTGCCTCAGTGGAAACAAACCCGACTGGTATCCATGAAGAAGCAGATTTGATCCTTGACCCTGCTCAGTGGGTTAAGGATCTGGTATTGCTGCAAGCTGTGGTGTAGGTTGCAGACATGACTTGGATCTAACGTTGCAATGAGCTGTGGTGTAGGCCAGCAGCTATAGCTCCAATTATTCCCCTAGTCTGGGAACTTCCATATGCCACAGAGGATCCATTAAAAAAAGGTATGGTGATGGCTGGCAGGAACTTGGCCCCAAGATGGTGCCCAGTAAAGTGGCAGTATCTACCACCAATAAAAACTCTGGAGCAGGCAACAGCTTTGGATCCTGACTAGATGGACAGTTAGAGGCACTGGGAGTGGACAGAGCCATTTAAGACACCTACATCCTGGGTGTCCTGCAGGAGGATTAGGAACAAAAGAAGCTGGATGTTCTGCAGGTTATCCTCTCTGCTTTCCTGGAAGAAGAATCCCTCCTTACCATCCGCAAGGGCATTGTGTGTTGTCACCACAGTGAATAAGAAGATGAGGTCCAGGTTGTTGCCACCTTCATGAGAAGCAGGCATAGATCATGATGAAGCCCAGGATAGTGTCAGAGGAGGAGAAGCAGAGGGAAGCTGCACCCCTGGCCATGTATGCTGATGTGTGAGACAAAGACAATAAAGCAGATGAGAAGGATGATTCAGATGAGGCCATGATGAACGTTCCGGCAAATCTCTGCTCCAAAACACCCATGTGGAAGATGTCCCAAGTGCTGGAAAACTGGAGCAAGACTCACTCTGGGATGAGTCCCAGAGGAAGAAGGAATAGGATAAGCTGCAGAAGGAGAGGGACAAACTAACCAAATAGGAGTGCAAGGAAAAGAATAAGAAAAGGACAGAAAGAAGGGAGTGAAACTGGCCATAGCTTCAAGTGCTTGTGATGAGGGACTCAATTACCCTATCAGGTGAGTAGGGGGATGAGAAATGTCAGACAACAACACTGCCAATAGCTGGGAGAATAAATTTTTCTGCTTTGGATGGGTAGCTGGGTGGCAAAGCATAGCACACACGACATTCTCTCTAACACTGAGTCTTTTTACTTCATTTGAGTTCTAGGAGAAGCTCCTTCAGGACTTAACCTCTTATCCTGTGGGCCTCTTATAAGAGGAAAGCTAATGGGATAAATGACAATATCTGACAATATCAACACTGTTTTTTCTTAGTGCAAAGAGCCTGACTTTCCTGGAATAAAAAAAGAGATCAAAATTTAAAGAGACTCTTTTTGTGTCCTTGATGAAAATGTTTTTTTCTTGGAACCAGGAGTTCTGAACCCATAGAGCCCAGATTTACAAGGATGAGAAGCTCAAATTTCCCAACTATCCCCTGACTCCTGGACCCATGTATACTACTCAACAGGGACGATGAACCAAGCAAAAATTATACATTGTGTATGTATGGTTGACCATTGAACAATACAAGTTTGAACTATGTCATTCCACTTAGAGACAAATATTTTTTTCAATAAATATGTACTAAATCCTCAGTTGGATAGGGCCACATAATCCAAATTATGTGTAGATTTTCAACTATATGGAGGATCAGTGCCCATAAACCCCTTAATCCCAAGGCCTAACTGTATACAGTGTCCTATCGAAGGCTTTGCATTCTCAGAATATCACCTCCAAGCTAGTGGTTCAGCTGCAGATGTAGTAAGCCATTCTATTTCTCTTTTACCAGCAGATTCTGGGTGGTACAGTATGATAGGAACAGTAGATCCAATGGTCATACGCAACTTCCACACGTTCGTTTTTTGTGTAGAGCCTCGGTATGATATGGTGTTTGTGGGATGCCTTGTCTGTATATAAACTTTTCTGTAATTTTTAGGGAAAAATGCTACAGAACCATACTAGTCTGCATTGTGATTAGCCCATTGATGCTTGCTAGAAGTTTCACATCTTATCTAATATCAATCAACAATTTTTCTAATTACATTGTAGTCTGAGTAATAAGGCCTAAGCAGCAAGGCCCTTTGCACAGAGTCTAGAACTACAACAGAAGAAATTTTTCCAGATCGAGCATCTACTCAAAGATGACAAACCTATCATCTGCTATATGGGCTGGAGTGGTATTCCTGGATATAGATTATGCTTCTTCTAGGAAAATGAACCATACTGTTTTCCTTGCTGGCTGCACCATTTTACATTCTCACCAACAGTGTATAATGGCTCCAATTTCTTCACATGTTCATCAATACTTGTTATATTTTGTTTGTTGTTAATAGCCTTCCCAAGAGGTGTGAGATGACATCTCAATTTGTTTTTATTTGCATTTCTCTGATAATTAATGGATCATTTTTTCAAATGCCTATTTATTATTTATGTGTCTTCTTTAGAGAAATATCTATTCAAACACTTTGTCCATTTTTAATTGAGTAGTTTTTTTTTTCCTTTTTGCTGTTGAGATGTAGGAGTTCCTAACTCAAGGAGATATTAATAAATTTTATGCAAAACCTTTAAAAATAAAGTTCTCTAAGAATTGGTTTATAGAGATCATCAGTGCTGATATGAATCTAATAGAGTTCAAATTCCCCAAATTTTTAAATTGAACTTCTACTATTCTAGATTTGCTAAGCTTTTATAGGAACCATTCTTATAAAAATTACTAGCTCAGAAGTGTTTTTCTATGAGAATCCAAATTCACATAGTGAAAATAAATTCTTGGACAATTCAGACTGAATCAGTATTTTTTCTTTTATTTATTTATTTATTTATTTATTTATTTTGGTCTTTTTTTTTTTTTTTTTTTTTGCTATTTCTTGGGCCGCTCCCGTGGCATATGGAGGTTCCCAGGCTAGGGGTCGAATCGGAGCTGTAGCCACCGGCCTACGCCAGAGCCACAGCAACGCGGGATCCGAGCCGTGTCTGCAACCTACACCACAGCTCATGGCAACGCCGGATCATTAACCCACTGAGCAAGGGCAGGGACTGAACCCGCAACCTCATGGTTCCTAGTCAGATTCGTTAACCACTGCGCCATGACAGGAACTCCTGTTTTTAATAAAACAGTAATAGATCTTCTTCTTGACCATACCACTATAAAGTATAAGACAAGCACTTAGATGAAATTTAAAATCATGTGTTCAGTCATTTGAGTTATATGTCTGACAGGTCTGTAGTGTGTCCTCTTAAACATAATATTTAATATTTTCAACAATTGTAAGAGCTTAGTTTAGTATTAAGCATAGTATTTAGCGGATATTCTTTGACTTTTTTTTTTTTGCTTTTTAGGGCTGCACCAGCAGCATATGGAGGTTCCCAGGCTAGGGGTCAAATCTGAGCTACAGCTGCTGGCCTACGCCACAGCCATAGCAACACAGACTCTGAGCCACATTCTGGGACCTACACCACAGCACACTGCAATCCCTCATCCTTAACCCACTGAGCAAGGCCATGGATTGAGCCCACAACTTCATGGTTCCTGGTTGGATTTGTTTCCACTGCACCATGACGGGAACTCATTCTTTGACTAATTTTTAAATATGGTTGAATATTGAAAGATTGGTCATGGTGTGTGTGTGAATGCATGTGTGTGCGTCTCTGTGTATTTATATTTTTATAGAGTGTCCATGTCTTTTGACCAGTTAATGCACATGTTCATTTCTTCTGCTTTAAGAATATTATTTACTGTCTGTAAGAAGGTATGAATAGAAAGTGTGTGTCTGTTGGGAATTATATTAGTATGCTCATGAGTTTTGCTGAATTATTAAAATGATAGTATATGACAGACAATTCTCAAGTACTCCCCTTCAAGAACTCTGAGTGGAATAGAAATTAGATATTTTGGTTAAGTCATAAATGGGTGACTGAGACTATACTAGAAGTAGCACAATAAAAAATATCAAGGGGAAAAGTATATTTATCTTAAGAAAAATGTTATTAAGAGTATTGTAAAAAATTAAGAGTATTGTAAAAGACAAAACTGAATGGACATAGAAAGCTATAGGTGGTTTTCAGGAAGTAAATCCTATTTGCTTTGGACATAAATCTGTATACACACACACACACAAACACATATATATTTCAAAGAATCAGTCTGAATTGAAGCAAAGATAGGTATTAAAATTTGACAATATTTGGACAGTCAAGGTTTCATAGGCTTACTTAAATAAATTTAGAATTGTTTTAATAATATTACATTAAAACACAACTAGGTTTTGGTTTTCTCTGTTAGAATGACAACAATTTGATCTTGATATATTTATTTTGCTCTTAACAAGAAGTGGTGCATGTTTAACTGTCTTCTTGGTAATTTTCTGAGTAATCAGAGATTCTGTAAGCAACTCACAAAGTGGGTTGTAAACAGTTCTTAGTAGAAAAAAGGAAAGAAAAAATTCATAAGAATAAATATTGCTATGTTAAACTGTGATTCAGTCCTTTATGGGGATGGGGCATTGTATGCACTACAATGTATATTACATTTTTTACTGTGGATCACTGTCAAAGGTATGAAAGCCACTTCTATAATTGATCTTATCCTTGCCATTTAGGTATTCTCTCTTCACTCACACTAGAAAGCTAAACTCCTGAAGAATAATACGTTCTTTAAGATGTGAAAATGTTGAGGAGGCAGTTTATAATATTATAAACTATAATAGGAAAATTTTAA
Source organism: Phacochoerus africanus (assembly GCF_016906955.1). Taxonomy (NCBI): domain Eukaryota; kingdom Metazoa; phylum Chordata; class Mammalia; order Artiodactyla; family Suidae; genus Phacochoerus; species Phacochoerus africanus. The sequence goes on from NC_062552.1 coordinate 80,873,911, forward strand.
AGGGGCAACAGTGAGGTAAGTCAAAAGGGGCAGAGCCCCAAATGCAGGGAAGTGGGAAAAGAAAGAGGAATCATGGGACAGGGAGATAGAGAAGGAAGACTGCCTGAGAAAGGAGAGCGAAAGGGGAGAAAGATTTTCCTAGCCCAAAGACCACTTGCTTAGGAAAAATGCATAGGAAGACATAGGAAGAAAAGAGGAATGGAAATGTAATGGGTTTGAGTTGCATCAAATTAATTTCAGAGAAAATTCCTGGTGTTTCCCAGTTCTTTTTATTCTAAGAACAGCTTCCATGGCTTCTACCTGGGTATGTGTGAAACATGTGTACATGTTTTCAAAGATTCTGTGTGTGTACTCTCAAAGATTCTGCCCTCCTTGGACAGCCCTGTCAGAGGCACAAAGGAGAGGTAAAATGTGAGCAGAGTACAGCATAACAACAGGAAGACTCAGTTTATTCTTTACTTAGGAAATCTCCCATCAGGTACTGATAGGAGTTGCTATCTGTGAGACAGGCTCCTGTTAATGAGAGAGACAGGTTCTCTCTGTTCTGAAGCCTTAGAGAAGTATTCCCTGTTATGTATTTCTAGTAATTACTTCATAAAAATGTTACTCCTTAGGAATTGAGGCTCAAGAATACTATAATTTTTTATTATAAATATTTTGATATAACTCCTCTTTTTTTCGGAAGTGGATATCTCTCCATCCTAAGTAAAAGGAAAAATAGACTCGATATCAGTGTGAATAATTAAATCAAGTGAGGACAAACAAGATCTCATTTCCAAGTTTGAAAGTCATTAATGAACATCATTAATCAACAAGGGTTCTTCACAGTACAGGTGTCACTTAAGAGATCTTTCTGTAACTCACTAGCTGTCTGCATACTCTTCTCATTGCCACCTTCATTTCTTGATTTCTGAATGTCTAAATGACAGGATTCAAGAAAGGAGTGAGAACTGCATCAAAGATGGCCAGAAACTTATCCAGGGGCATGGAGGGAGATGGCCATGTATAGATAAATATAAAAGGACCAAAGGCCAAGACTACCACAGCAATGTGAGCTGACAGTGTGGACAGAGCCTTAGATGAACCTGCTGAAGAGTGTTTCTGAACAGTGAGAATGATGACAATATAGGAAATGATCAGAATGATGAAGAAGCCAACAGAGATGAATCCACTATTGGCCGTGACCATGGACTCTAGTTGGTAAGTGTCTGTGCAGGCAAGTTTGATGAGCCAGGGAAGGTCACAGTAAAAGCTGTCCAACACATTAGGCCCACAGAAGGGTAAGTTTACCACAGAAGCCAGTTGAACCGTGGAGTGGATAAGGCCAGTCATCCAGGCAGCCACTAAAAATGAGATACACATTCTTGGGCTCATGATGGTCAGATAATGGAGAGGTTTACATATGGTGACATATCTGTCAAAGGCCATGGTGATAAGCATCACTACCTCCACACCACCAATGACATGGATGAAGAAGATCTGAGCAATGCAGCCACTGAAGGAGATGACTTTACGTTTCCTGAAAAGGTCATAAATCATCTTGGGAGAAGTGGCAGAATAAACTCCTAGGTCAAGGAAGGAGAGGTTGGCTAACAGAAAGTACATGGGCGAGTGTAAGTGAGGGTCAAAAGTCACAGTTAGCAAAATGAGGGAGTTTCCCATCATGCTTGCCATGTAAAATGTGGAGATGAACACAAAGCGGAGAAGTTGTACTTCCCAGGAGTTGGTAAGTCCCAGGAACACAAACTCTGACACCACAGAATGATTTGCTCCATCCATGGGCTTTGTTAATATTGCTACCTGAAGGGAGACAATAGGAAAATATGAATTATGATAGTTATTTCAATGAATTTGAAGGAGAGAGATGAAAGTTATGATAGTCTATTTCCAGTAGTCTATTAGTATTAAAAGTGACCTAATATGTTTATGGACTCTAAAAGTGTTTACACATAGAAATGACTGGCTCTTATACAGAGTTGTTCTTATCACTGTCTTGTCTCTGTCTTTATGAACCTCTGCTTCCTCCCAGGGTTGGTGCCCTGTAACTCAGGAGAAACAAAACAGTCAACCAGAGTAATATAAATTCAACTTCAAACTTTTTTTTGAATCACTTCTGGCATGTTTTGACCTTAGTCACATCAAACTAATAATCACTATTAAAAAAACTTCCAAGCCTATGATCTTCATCCAGAAGAGGGCCTTTTTCCTCCTTCCCAGTCCCTACCTCTGGGAACATATTCATCTTCAATATTATTTAAATGTTGACCACATCTGTGAAGTCTTGCTTTATGAATACTAGAATTTAATTTATATTACCACCATAACCACCAGGTTTTCTATGCATTTAAAAACACTCTGCTTCTTCCCAGTGTAGATGCTATGATGTTTTTCAAAAGATACAAGATTGGTCAACAGAGGTAATAGAAATCAACCTGAAATTAATATAGCCTGTCTCCAGTCATACAAACTCTTCATCAATTCTCAACAATTTCATCAACTTTCAAGACTACAAGCCTTATTCTGGCAAATGACCCATCCTACTGACTCCCTATCTCTTGAAAACACTTGTCTTCAAGGTTTATTAACAATTTGAGGTCTTGCTTTATACTACCAACATATATTTTTTTAGGATTTATTGTATTTTAGTAAACTGAGTAATGCTCTAAATCATCTGGGAGACTATAAGCTTCTCGAAGGCAGGGATTGTGACTTATTCATATTAGTAGTCCCTGAAGCCATGAAAAATGGTCCATACAGAGGTGCAGGTCCATTAACTGTCTGTTACCAGTTTGCATCAGGTTAGGTGCAGAAACTGAGAAGAAGCATTTAGAAATTTCTCCAGAAATTTCACATGACAGCAAAACCCAAGCCTATGATTTCATATTTTCTAAAGTATCAGTCCAAGAAGGATTTGAGAAAAACAACCCTGGTCCTTTACCAAAGATAATTTGAGGAGCACTGCCCTAAAGTACTTAGCACATGGTCTGTGAGGTGAAAAACTATGAAGGGCCTCATGTATACTGAAAAGAATCTTGTTCTTTTCTGTGTAGAACATATCACATTATCTTATAATTTTGGTTTCAGTTAGAGAAGCAACATCACACAATGGAAAGAATGTGGCCTTGGATTCTGTAAAACAAGATTTAAGCTATATTGAGCCACTGACAAGAGGATTTGGGGCAAGTTACTTAAATTCTTGAACCTCAGTTCATCTATGAAATTGCAATTAGTAACACTAACTTCTCAGAGAAGTATAAAATGGGTTTAAATAATTATAACATAATTGAGGTTTTATAATATTTTATAAGTAATTATAAAATATTATCAATAATAATATTACTGATAATAAATACAAAATTTGAGGTATAATAGAATTTTGGTTTTATAATCTTTTATTGATTGTATATCTATTATGTGTAAATATTCAGTAACTGATAATGTTGCTTCTCTTTTGTTATTTTCACAGGTCTATAATAGTGCTAAATACACATCATAAATGAATAAATAAGAAAAGAAAATGTTATTGGACAGTAGATAATATAAAAATTCCATATATAAAAGGTATTTTGATAGCATATTATGATTATCTCCACATATAATAGGATATTATAATATTCATATTCTTTCAGTGATCAAAATAAAAACTAGTCTGTGTAGACTAAATATATTTGCTTTCTAAAAACTACTGCATTTCTTTGCAATACTACAAATGCAGTTCATTGATATTTTCATTTGTTCTCCTTTCCGGTGAGACTGCAACTCCCATAAAGTTAAGGACTGCACTTGTGTTGTTATCCAAGTTTCCTAAAACTTAGAATCATAAGAGGTATTAATGGAGCTATGTATATACTTCAGGAATTATTGCTGAAAGATAGAAGATGTATTTGGATGAAAAAAAACCTATATAATTAGGAATATATAGATATATAATTAAGGAATATTGATAAAGAAAACTGCTCACCTTCTAAGTGACCAAGAATAATAGAAAACAAGGAACTATAAAAGTGAGATGACTTAGAGAAAAAGAAATAAATTGTAAACCTAAAAAGGATGAAAAATTAAGAAGAATTTATAGAATGTCAAAGAAAAGAAGCATAAGTCTTACTTTAAGTAAAAGACAATTTTTGAGATATGATTGACAGTACTTTCTGGACCGAATCCAGAAATTCTATAATTGTAGAATTTTGTATTAAAACATTGTGGTATTATATCTCCTGGTATCTTTTACGTGTTAAGGCTCTTCAGAGAGTTTCTTAATAAGCTCTTACCAGCCATGTGCCTATAGCTGTGAATTTATTTGCCTTTTGGCTCTCCAATCTCCATCAACTAGGCAAGAACTGAGAGTTTTAGGAAAAGTGAGTTTAAAGAAGAATGAGATATAAACATGGACCTTAGATGTACCTATCCTAATGTCAGGGAATGTAGAAACTCAAAAGTTTGGGTCATTCCAGTTTTGTTCTTTTGTTTATTTTTTGGCCGCCCTGTGGCATAGGGAGTTCCTGAGCCAGAGATCAGATCCAAGCCACACTTGCGATCTATGCTGCAGCTGCGGCAATGCCAAATCTTTTTAACTGCTGTGGCAGGCCAGAGATCGAACCTACATCCTTGGGTCATCATAGTTTTAAAAGTCACCTGAGACAGAGTTAGGATCTATATCTCAGTTCAGGTCAAAAGCTATAGAGAGGTTTCTAAATGGAGACACATTCATATGATGTTTATTCACAGAAAAGTCATCAAATATTCATAGGCTAAAACTCCTGAATTAGGGTGTTCTAAATGCTTCTTCTCTTATCTACTGGTTATACTCTGAAGTACATTTTCTCAAACATAATAATTATACCCACATTTAAAAAACTAATTTGATATCCATCATGCAAAAGACATGGCCTTCCTCTTTGCCTTCTGTTGTGATTAGTTCTTTTCTTGGTCCATGGAGAATTGATTAATACCCCATGGAGACATTTAATCCTTTACAGATGGAGGGAATATTGGTAACTCAATAATAGTCATCAAATTGAAAGGGATCTACATATAGCAGTTAGATTTGGACACAGTATTAATCTAAATTGTCATTTATATAAATTTCTTCCTCAATTAAAAATATTGTGCATTTAACAACCCCCTCAGCTGAAACTTCCTGCATTTTATTTTTCAAATTGTCACAAAACCTTCTTTATGTCCAAGTAAAACACTGCTTCCTCTGATTAAATACCACCCCTACTTTAACTATTTATATCTGTCAAAAAAATAAATAATTCTGCGTTCTTTCAAATAACCTTTTATGTGCAAAAATGAAACGAATGTCACTCCTTCACTTTCTGTTTGCAAGATTCAGCAAACTCAATGCCTTTTCAAGTTCCACTCACGGACTCAGGGTTCCTTTCTCACTTATTCTATTCTATCCCCCTGCTCCCCCCCCAACTCTCATTTGTTAACTTTCTCTAAATCTTTCTTCATTCTATTTACAGCTTAACGATAAAATTAATACACAACAACACAACACGCTATTTCTAACCATGTAAGACACCAGGAAAACAAATTCAATCTCTGGTAGTTTTATATATTAAATAATTTCCAATCATATTTTAAAGTGACATGACCTTGGTAATTATTCAGCTTTGGATTTTTTGTTCTCCGTGTCTCTTCTACTTAGATGTGTATGAAATCCTTTTCTGTCTTGTAATCTTGAGTTCCTAATAAATGTGCTTCCCTTTCTTACAGAAGATAATCATTTTATACACATCTCTCTAGGAATGCTAATGGAAAGAAAACACGATTACCTTTTAAAAATATTTTCACATTTCAGTCATTTTTCTTGCCTGTTCATCAAGTGGCAGAGAGTAAGAAACATTCATTTAATCAGCATTAGGAACAGAATGATTAATTGCCACCTATAATGACCCAAAATATTATAACACCATTTGACTTTTGCTAATATCTTTCACATTACCCTAAGAACAATGTGATACTAACTTAAAGTCAAAGTCAGTTAACCTTTTGCTATGTGTCTATATACTTTCATACAATTATTCTTCTGTACTATTCAATTCCTTATCCTGGAGTCTATCTATGTTGTGTTAGGATAACACTCATACACTTGAGGATATTACTCATATTCAAAGCAATTAAAACAACAAATATTATGTCTGAAACTAAAGCCAAACCTTGCATTTTTAAATTTATTTACATCCTCCCATTTTACCTGTATAAAGAGAACATCATCATTAGGGAAGCTGAGACTTTCCTATGTTCTCCAAAACAAAATGCCATATAAAATCCTGATGTAAGAAGAAATGAAGCTAATTACAGCTCTAGACAACAGTGACCAAATGATACTGCAAAAACATTTTAGTTTAGAGCTAATGGATGAGGGGACTTTACCCCTAGGGAACTAATTGGTTTGACCAGAGCAACCAAAGGACCTAAAAACTCATAATAAGACACTAGAGAGAAAGAGGGAAACAAAAGTGGAATACTTTAAAAATATCTCTGTGCTAGTTTGTTGGAAATTTTATAAATATTGATAATTACCATCTTTTATTCAAGCATAGTTTATTTACAATGTTTCTTCAATTTCTGTTGTACAGCAAAGTGACCTAAAAACACACAGTTCCCTGTGCTGTAGAGTAGGGCCCCATCGGTAATTACCAATTAGAAATAACCTCTGAAAATAGGTAAATAATAACTCAAAAATTAACTATAATCATCTTAACATCTCCAAAAAAGCCAACGTGATTAATTTTTCATATTGTTCAAATACTAGAATACTGTACAGAAGACTTCATTTCTATACATTCATACATTAAGTAATTGTGGATGTGGGAGTTCCTGTTGTGGCTCAGCAGTTAATGAACCCAACTAGCATCTATGAGAATGTGGTTTTGATTCCCTAGTGGGTTAAGAATCCAGCGTTGCTGTGAGCTGTGGTGTAGGTCACAGACACAACTCAGATCCCACCTTGTCATGGCTCTGGTGTAGGCAGGTGGCTGTAGCTCTGATTCGACTCCTAGCCTGGGAACCTCCATATGCCGTGGCTGCAGCCCCAGAAAGATTAAAAAAAAGTAATTGTGGTTGTGTACAAATACACAGCTATATAAAAGTTTGTTTCAGTGAGAATATCTTAAAAGTGAATGAAAGAACTAAAACATATACCAATTGATGATAAATTTAACACATTATGATACAGCCATATAGTCAAATTTTTGAAGGCATTGAAAATAAGTTCAAATTCTATATAGTTAAAGAAAATCATACACATTTTTGAATGAAACTCTGGACAGCGAAACAGCATGTCCATTGTGTTGCTGTGCAGTAAATACCTATCTCTATCTGTATGTGGGTGTCTGAACAAATAGACAATAAATTCTTTTGAAAAGTACTTCAGGATGGTGCATATTTTATCTTCAATTTTGTATACTCCTCTCAGTCAGAATCCTGCCAGGACCGAAAAAAAAAAAAAAAAAAAAGGCATGGTCAGGTTACAACTGACCACAGAAACACAAAGGATAAGAGACTACCATGAGAAAATATATGCCCATAAAATGGACAACCTAGAAGGAATGAACAACTTCTTAGAAAAAAATGTAATCTCCTAAGACTGAACTAGGAAATGATAGAAAATATGAACAGATAAATTACTAGTCCTGAAGTGCTGAAATTGAATCAATAATTTAAAAACTCCAAAGAAACAAAAGTCCAGGGTCAGATGGCTTCACAGGTGAATTTTACCAAACATTTAGAGAAAAGTTAATGCCTATCTTTTTGAAATTATTCCAAAAAATCTCAGAGGAAGGAATGCTTCTGAACCCTTCCAGGAAGCCAGAATCACCCTGATACCAAAACCAGACAAAAATATCACAAAAAGGAAAATCGTAGGTTAATATCACTGATGAACAGAGATGCAAAAATCCTCAACAGAATACTGGCAAACAGAATCCAATAATACTTGAGAAGGATCATACACTATGATCAAGTGAGATTTATCTCAGGGATACAAGGATTTTTCAATATCTGCAAATCAATCAGTGTGATACACAATATTAACAAATTGAAGAATGAAAAGCATATAATCATCTCAATAGATGCTAAACATGCTTTTGACAATATTCAACACATATGTATGATAAAAACTCTCAAGAAAGTGGGCACAGAGGGAACATACCTCAACATAAAGGCCGTATGTTACAAACCACAGCTAACATCATACTCAATGGTGAAAAGCTGAAAGCATTTCCACTAAGATCAGGAACAGGACAAGGATGTACAGTCTTGCCACTGTCATTCAATATTTTTTTGGAAGTCCTAGCCATGGCAATCAGAGAAGAAAAAGATATACAAGGAATCCATATTGGAAAAGAAGTAAAACTATCACTGTTTGCAGATGACATGATACAATACATAGAAGCCCCCAGAAAACTACTAGAGCTCATCAATGAATTTGGTAAAGTTCTAGGATAAAAATTAATATAAGAAATCTCTTGCACTATATACACTAACAATGAAATAACTGAAAAAGAATTTAAAGAAACAATTCCATTTACCATTTCATTAAAAAGATTAAAATATTTAGGAAAAAGCCTACTTAAGCATACAAAAAGACCTGTACTATGAAAACTATGACACTGAGGAAAGAAATCAAAGATGCACAACCAAGGGAAAGATATAGCACATTCTTGGATTGGAAGAATCACTATTGTCAAAAATGCTATACTATCCAAGGCAATCTAAATATTCAAGGCAATCACTATCAAATCACCAGTGACATTTTTCACAGAACTTGAACAAAAAAATTTTAAATTTGTGTGGAAACATAAAGACCTCAAATAACCAAAGTAGTCCTGAGAAAGAAAAATGGAGCTGGAGGAATCAGGCTCCCTGTCTTCAGATCATACTACAAAGCTACAGTCATCAAAACAGTATGGTACTGCTACAAAAACAGAAATGGAGATCAATGGAACAGGATAGAAAGCCCTGAAATAAACTCATGAATCTATCATCAATTAATCTACCACACAGGATGCAAGAATATTCAATGGAGAAAAGACAGTCTCTTCAATAAGAGATGTTGGGAAAACTGCTCCTCTACATGTAAAAGAATCAAATTAGAATATACCCTAACACCACACAAAAAATAAACTCAAAATGAATTAAAGACCTAAATGTGAGACCAAAAACTATAAAACTCTTAAAGGAAAACACAGGCAAAACACTCTTCACCATAAATCACAGGAATATTATTTTGGATTGACCTCCTAGATTGATGAAAATAAAAGCAAAAATAAACAAATGGGACCTAACTAAACAAAAACTTTTGCACAGCAATGGAAACCATAAACAAAATGAAAAGATACACCACAGAAGAGGAGAAAAATCTTTGCATACACAGTGACTGAAAAGGGATTAAACTCCAATATATACAAACAGCTCATGCAGCTCAATATTTAAAAAAAAATGGTCAGAAAATTTAAATAGACATTTCTCCAAAGAAGACAGACAAATGGCCAAAAAGCATGTGAAAAAGATGCATAACACTGCTGATTTTCAGAGAAATGCAAATCAAAACTACATTGAGATATCATTTCACACCAGTCAGAATGGCCACCATCAAATTGTCTATAAACAATAAATATTGGGGAGAAAGGGGAACCCTCCTACACTGTTGGTGGGAATGTAATTTGTTGTAGCCACTATGGAGAACAGAATGGAGTGTCCTTAAAAAACTAAAAATAGAGGTACTATATGATCTAGCAATTCTACTCCTGTGCATATGCCATGCACCCTTATGTTCACTGCAGCACTACTCTCAGTAGCTAAGACATGGAAACAATCTAAACATTCATATCCAGAAAAATGGATTAAGACACTCTATATACATACAGTGGAATACTACTCAGCCTTAAAAAGAATGCAATAATGTCATTAGCAGCAACATGGATGCAACTAGGGATTCTTATATTAAGTGAAATAAGTCATAGAGAGAAAGACACATACCGTATGTATCACTTATCTGTGGTATAAAAAATTGGCAAAATGGACCTATCTACAAGACAGAAACAGGCTCACAGACATAGGGAACAGACTTGTGGTTGCCAAGAGAGAGGCAGAAGGGGGTGGGATGGACCAGGAGTTTGGGGTTAGTAGATGTAAACTGTTACATTTAGAATGGATAAGCAATAGGGTCCTACTGTATAGCACAGGGAACTATATCCAGTCTTTTGGGATAGAACATGATAGGAGGTAATATTAAAAAAAAATGTAGGTATATATGCATGATTGGATCACTATGCTATACAGGAGAAATTGGCCCAACATTGTAAATCAACTACACTTTAATTAAAAAATACATAAAAGAGAAAATATAATGCACTCCAATATTCATTCATCACTATTAATAATAGCTGAGACATGGTCCATATGTGGGTGAATGGATAAAAAGATGTGGAATATATATAAGATGAAATACTACTCAGCCATAAAAAGAATGAAATAAAGCTATTTGCAGCAACGTGGATAGATTAGAGATGATCATAGTAAATGAAGTAAGTGAGACAGATCAAGATGAATATCATATGATATTACCTATATGTGGAATCAAAAAAAAGTGATACAGATGAACATATTTACAAAACAGAAATAGACTCACAGACATAGAAGGCAAACTTGTGATTACCATATGGCAAAGGTGGGGGGAAGGGAGAAATTTAGAATTTGGGATTAAGATATACCATTGCTATATAAAAAATAAATAAGCAAGGACTTACTGTATAGCACTATATTCAATATCTTGTAATATGGGAAAAGAATCTGAAAAGAATCTGATAACTGAATTACTTTTGACTTCCAAAATTATACACTTTTCCATAGACAGCATTAAAACAAATGTATTAATTTTAATTGTCTCGTTTTCTACCTTCAGGTAACAGGAGAGTGAACAACTACATGAGCCAATGAGTGGAGCCAACCAGTCTGTGGTGTCTGAGTTTGTTTTCCTGGGACTCTCTAATTCCTGGGAGATCCAGCTCCTTCTTTTTTGCTTTTCTTGTCTTTTTTATGTGTCTAGTATGATGGGAAACCTCCTCATAGTGGTCACTGTGAGCTCTGACCCTTACTTACACTCCCCTATGTATTTTCTGTTAGCTAATCTCTCCATCACTGATCTGACATTTTGCTCTATTGCAGCACCCAAGATGATCTGTGATCTTCTCAGGAAGCAAAAAGTCATCTCCTTTGGGGGATGCATAGCTCAGATTTTCTTTAGCCATGCAGTTGGGGGCACTGAGATGGTGCTGCTTATCGCCATGTCCTATGACAGATACGTGGCTATATGTAAGCCTCTCCACTACCTGAGCCTCATGAGCCCACAAACATGCATTCTGATTGTAGTGGTTGCCTGGATCATTGGTCTAACCCACTCATTGGCCCAACTGGCTTTTGTAGTCAGCTTGCCCTTTTGTGGCCCTAATGTCTTAGACAGCTTTTACTGTGATCTGCCTCGGCTCATCAGACTTGCCTGCACAGATACCTACAACCTGGAGTTCATGATCACTGCCAATAGTGGCTTCATTTCCTTGGGTGCTTTCTTCCTGCTCATCCTCTCTTACATCTTCATCCTGGCCACTCTCCAGCAACACTCCTCAGGGGGTTCATCCAAGGCTCTTTCCACTCTGACAGCTCATATTATTGTGGTGGTTTTATTCTTTGTTCCACTTATTTTTTTCTATATGTGGCCCTCTCCTTCAACACATCTGGATAAATTTCTAGCCATGTTTGATGCAGTTTTAACTCCTTTTCTCAACCCAATCATCTATACACTCAGGAACAGGGAGATGAAGATGGCAGTGAGGAGAGTGTTCTGTCAGCTTATCAGTTTTAGAAAAATCAATAAATGACTTTATTAAAACTCAAAATATCAGAGTTCCCATCATGGCTCAGTGGTTAACGAATCCGACTAGGAACCATGAGGTTGTGAGTTCGATTCCTGGCCTTTTTCAGTGGATTATGGATCCCGCATTGCTGTGGCTGTGGCATAGGCCAGCAGCTACGGCTCCGATTAGTTCCCTAGCCTGGGAACCTCCATACGCCGCAGGATCGGCCCCAGAAAAGGCAAAAAGACAAAAAACAAACAAACAAAACACAAAATATCCAAGTGACTACTGATACACTTTCTTTCCCCACTAGCTAATCCTCATGAAGAAGGGATCATCTTTCTGACGTTCGATCTTTTTCTTTCCTTTGGAACATATTCTTCTACTTCTTCATTTTTGATTATCTCTCTGTATTGGTTTCTATGAATTAGATAAAACAGCCACCTGTTTTCTAGTCCTGTAGGAGAAGCCTTGTATAGGAGATGAAGCCTATGGTTCAATCCTGCCCTAACTCTTGGTTGTGTCACAAATATTTCTGATTATCCAAGTAACCAGTTTTATTTTTAATGGGCCCCAGAAACTGAGGACGTGCCAAGGCCTGTCAGTGTCCCAAAGAGGAGGATGCTAGAAGCAGGCTGACTGTAAACTAGATTCTCAGGGAGTAGCTTTTAAAGAATGCAAATAGATACAGTCCTGAGGGGCCACAAGCATAAGCCCCATTGTCCACCAGAGCTAGGGGATCTAAAGGTGTCCCCTGGTGGCAGCGTCAAAAACTGGGGTTCCAGAAGAAGGTATAAGGTCCTGTAGTAAGGCAGAGGGAGAGTGAAAAAATCTGACTGCAAAAAGCCCCCTCAAGAAATCCCCGCGTGGGGGCGCGGCTGGAACGTGAAGATGGCGCCGCCCGTCTCCCTTCCAGGAGGTGCCCAGCAGGCCTCCAATTCTGCGTCAGACCAGCTGCCTGCCCCTCAGGCCACCCTCCAGGTCATGCACAGAGCAAAGGAGCTTCTCCCACACAGTCTGGGTGGCCCTGGATCCAAGGCTCCTCAGGCGCCGAGCCCTGGGACAGGTGAGTGGAGCACAGCCCTTTAAGAGCCAATTTTCAGAGGTTCTGTGGAAATGAGCCCCGCTGGTTTTCAAAGCTAGACGTTTTGGAGGCCCCTTTTTCAGGTGCAGGTCTTAATATTTGTTGGTGCCTGGTATGGGGTTCAAACCTTTTGCTCCTGAGGGAGAAGCTCTGGGTTTCAAGTTCCTCGCTAACTACGGTGGTGACTCTGGGTGAGGGAGGGGGGTTTAAGGCAGGACCCATTCCCAGCCTCTCCTACCTGCTTCCCTGTGGGGTTTCTCTCTTTGGCTGGAGGTGCAGGAGTTGCTCAGCCAGTTTTTACGCTTTTTTTCAGAGGAAATTGTTTCACACGAAGCTGTAGATTCAGGGCGTTTACAGGAGGAGGGGCGTCCGGGACCTGTTTTCGTCTCCATCTTGAACTGGAATAGGACGGTCTTTCTAATGTGGGTGGAAATAAATCAGCAAACAATTTATAAGAGGAATAGAAAAGCATCTAATTAAGCCCAACTGAGGCCTGTAGTCCAGGAATCACAGATTCAAGAAGTCCTTGTATTTTGTGCCACAGCCTATAAAATTGGGGAAGCTTATAAAGGCGAAGACAGCAAAATTACATAAAATGTCCAGAATTAGGTTTGGAGCTGTCAAGAAGTAAGGTGCTTATTAAGCAAGGATTGACTGAGGTCTGAAATGGTTGCAGAGTTAAAAGGGGGAGAACTTGAAACTATAAGGTTGCAGCTGGCAGCTCCTAGCAGGTATAGTTTTGAGTATGGCTAGTAGTGTCCTTAATCTGATTCAGCTCAGAAATTTAAAGTTGTCAGTAATACAGGGATGTGCCTGAAACCACATCCGCAGTGGCCCATGGCTCCATTTTCAATGCCCGAAGCATAGTTACTCTATGGTTAAAACAAGTGTATAATGCATGTTTAAAAGGCTATTTTGTATCACCCAAGATGGGGTTAAATCATGCCTAAGCCAGAATGAACTCCCCATGCGCCAATATATGAAAATTTCTTTCCTCACTATTATTCACAAGTGTTTATGGACCTTGATTACCCAGATTGTGGGTCTATTTTGTTCTCACTGAAGAATGTGTGACATTCTTCTCTGAAAAGAAAGGGAATTTTATACTAATGGTATAGAAATCAAAGATTATATTAACCCTTACGTTTCAGTTCCCAAATAACTGTGCCAATTAACACATTTCATACATGTTAAGTAATGGTGTAAATAAGATTGTTTCTCAGGATATCTACTACTTTTTTTTCAAACTATTCTGCCCTATAATTGGGACACTGTTAACATCATGCCTGTTTATGTGTCCTATATTTCCCTTTTCACTTGTTCTGCTTGGTTATTTCAGTCTTTTGGTGATGAGTAAAAGGTAGAAAACAGCTTTCAAATTTGTGGTTATTTACACATTCTAATTCACAAATTTTGTTTTCATGCTTTGTTCCATATGTTGAAGAATGTTCTTGACTTTATTATTAGCCAAGTAGATCCTGTATTGGCAAACTTTTGCTGTAAAAGTCCAAATTATAAATAGTTTTGGATTTGTGAATTATATGGTCTCTGATACAAACACTCACTTCTGCTGTGGTAGTGTCCAAATAGCTGTAGACTACACATAAATGAAGAGGTATTGCTGAGCTCTAATAAAATATAATTTGCAAAAACAAGAGGCAGGCCAAATTCGAGTTATTCCCTATGTGGATCTGGCTTTTTGAGCTATCAGTCTTTGTCTTAAAACGAGTGTCTGAAATAAAGGCAGTATAGCATTACATAAAATTTGCAGTTAAAATTTAGAGATTTTGGTGCTAATAGCACCACTTCACTTGCTGTGTTGTTTTACCTAAGTCACTTAAACTCTCTGAATTTTTATTTTTTCAGAGACTCCGACAGAATTCACAGATTTATGGTTATGACTAAGTAATATGATATTTGAAAAGATTTTATTAATTTAAAAGTTAGCCTGGGTACCTTTCCTGGCTTATAATTATTTGCTTGACATCTATTAGCTTAAAGATAAAATTTGCTTTTTCCTGTAGTGCACATTAAGCTTACCTTTTCTTCTCTTTCTCTCTGTCTCTCTCTCTCTCTCTCACACACACACACACAATTATCTTTTGATATGTCTCCATTATCTTGTCTTTTATTAGTATTGTGTATGTACTTTGACTTTGTATCTACTGCCAAATTAAAGATTTAATAGTTTACTTCCTTCTTCAGTGTGTTGGTAAAAGTAATAATGGGAAATGTATATAGAGTTCATACTATGTGTCAAGCACTGCTCTTTGCTTTACTTGTATTAACTCATTTAATCCTCTCAGCAGTCTTTGATATAGATGCTATTAACGTCCCTATTTTACAGATTTGTAGATGAAGGTATGGAGAGGTTAAATAACTTGTCATGTTGCTAAATGGTAAATTTGAATTAAATCTGGGCAGTCTGCTTCTGGAGCTTGGCTTTTTCACCATTATGTTTATTTCTTATAAAGTTGGTTTAAAATTGATCCCTGAATAGTGCTAGATTTCCCTTCTTCATTTAGGGCCAATTTGTTTATAATATGTTTCCCCTCTATTTCTGCAGTTCCTTGTTGATGCAAAACAATTCTAAGTTAAATAAATTATATTATGAATACAGTGGAATTATATATATGTATAGGTCAGATATTATATAACAAATGTTTAATAACATGGAAAGTTGCTCAAGATAGATTAATAATTGATTTAAAACTGGATTTATAACTTGCTCTATTTTTAAAATACTGTATGTATATAAGCCAAAATGTTAGTAGTTATAGTTCTTCCTGGGGGTGTGATTCAGGTTGTTTTAATATCTTCCTACACTTATTTGTAATTTAAAAATTTTTATAACAAAATATTGTAATAATTAAAGAAGCTACTAAAATAGTCAAATACATTGAAAAATCTCTTAAACTATGCACTTTTGTTTACAGATTTTTGATATTGAACCTTGATAAAAGCATTTTGCTGGCCTGTGTAAATCATAATCACCAGTGTTAATTTATCTTCATCATTAGCCTGTAAAAATGAAATTCTAGCAGTCATAATATTTAGTATCAAAAATTGCATTGCCTTTCTCCTAGTATGTACTCTGGTGAACCTGGAGATCATTGTACATTTATCATCCTCTATGGTAAGAAATTATATCTAAGTGGTTTGCAGAGCCTTCATTCGTTGAATGAGTTTGTTACCACTGGAGATACTAGGATGCCTTTACATGCAATTGCTGGACCCTTTAAAAATGGAGTCCATGGAAATTCCTACTTATTTGCAAATTCTTGAGAAAATACACTTTGGACTGATTCCAGTTTTAATTTAGGGTCTTCGTTGTTGAAAATAGGAATGAGACCAACTGGTGTTGTCACTAAGAATGTCCTGCAGCCT
Organism: Phacochoerus africanus; assembly: GCF_016906955.1. Taxonomy (NCBI): domain Eukaryota; kingdom Metazoa; phylum Chordata; class Mammalia; order Artiodactyla; family Suidae; genus Phacochoerus; species Phacochoerus africanus. The sequence goes on from NC_062552.1 coordinate 80,890,246, forward strand.
GACGTAGAGACAAGGCATTGAAAGGCAGTCACACTAAAGAAAGTTACATTCCTTTTAGCATTTTGCAAAAGTAGTTAAATATGGTAATATTTACATGGGAAACTATAGCAGACTTAGTGTATTTGATCTGTGTATCTCCTAATGGTATCTGATTGTCTACTTATGCAGTGTTCTAGGAATTATGGATATAGGGTATATAAATGTTACAAACCATCCTTAATTTTGGAAATTTACACTTCAAGATTGACTTGGTTCTTTGTAGATGGAAAGATAGTCTATATTCATTGGAAGTTAATGGAAAGGAGATGGAGAATGAGACGAGAAAATGCTTCCTTGGAGTTCCGTTGTGGTGTAGGAGGTTAAAGATCAGGTATTGTTTCTGCAGTGGCTCTGGTCACTGCTGAGGTGCAGTTTCAATCACTGGCCTAGTGCAGTGAATAGGAGTGGCTGAGATTCAGTCTCTGGCCCAGGACCTTCCATATGCCACAAGTGTGGCAAAAACTAAAAAAATAAATAAAATACAAAGTAAAGAAAATGCTTCCTTCATGTGGATGTTTCTGCAAGTTTCAGTAATTTTAATTTGAGACTTACATTTGACTTTTTTACTAAGCTAGGAGATTGGAGATGGCACAGATACTGTAGTTTTTGTGTGTGGGTGACAATGCCCCACTGAAAGGAGTAATAGTATAAAGCCCTCACAAAGGTGCTTGCTGCTGTGATTACAGCCACCCCCATAGGACTTCGAAAAGTTCAAGGGACTCATTATAGAATGCCAAAATTAGTTTCTAACATCAAAGAAAGAATATTGGAATTGACATGGATATAAATTCTGTGAAGATAATCTGTCTGACATTCCCAGGCTGTCCATCTTATAGCTCCAGATGTTTTCAAGTAGAATCTTGATTTGAGTCTATGTGAAATTTACACTTCAAGGACAAATTTGCCACTGTTCAAAATTTGAACTGCCAGGGAAATTTTAGAAAAATCACTTAGAATTCCCCTAGTACTTGCCACAGTAATCTTGGCAAAACTCTAAAGATTGGGTGCATGTGGAGCCACAATCTTCCCAAAATGTGAGAGCCCACTGGAGTGCTTCCAAATTGGTATCCTAAGATTACCTCCTGCAATGGGATATTGATTTTTTTTTAAATGTTTGTTTTTATAATGGTCAAACTCTTTCTCTGCTAAAGATCTGTGGCTCTGACATTGGCAAAAATTTCTTCAGTTTTATGTTCCTTACTTGTGGAATTGGAAGGCTCTCATTCAGGAGCTCTGCAAAGCATTATCACTTTCACAAAAACTCCACCATCCATACCATCTCTCATCTTCTGGCCTAATAGAAAAGGCATATAAAATTCTAAAGTTAAAATTACTCAAAATTTCAGAAATGTTTGAGCTTGCCTGGTTCATAGTCTCTTTCCTTGTGGGTTAGTAACTGCTGATCTGTGCATCTAAGAATATCATGTGATCATAGACTCTACTCTGTTGCAAGCAGGCATGCCCAAATACTACAAGGAACTCATGTAATACACTTAGTCTTATCATCCGTAAATATGAACATCTTTCCTTATTTGCACAAGGAACCTTTCATGACCTAAAACCTGGAGAATTTTCCAGAAGAATACTAATTCACTTTTTTCTGGCATCATGCAAGAGGAGGATTATTAATTGGAAAACACAGTTAGAAATTTGTAATCAACATTAGCCAAACTTATAATGACTCTGTGACAGCTCTTGAGGTTCAATAGGCAAGTCTGAACATTTTAGCCTATATGATAATGGCAACCAAATAGCTTTAACTTTCTATTAGCTAGCCAAGTAAGTTATGCCTGTTCTATTGCCAACACTAGGAGAAACGTGTGAGCCAGATTGAACAATTAATTTCAACTGAAGATGATGGCTTACAAAGGCAGGTAAATAGATTCAGGGGTATGTTATTTTAGCCTGTATTTGGTAATTTTAAATTATGTCTCTGATCACTAATGGATTTTGCAAAGTTTAATCATTATTCTGCTCTTGAGTTTCTGTGCATTGCATCTGCAAGTAATTTCCAAAGTTTTAAATGCTGCTGTGCAGACTCGGTCATATTACATGATCCAACACTCATCACTTGACAAAAGGAGCATGGAGCTCAGTCCCTGACTGGACTTGAGACTGTTTTTGTGTTGACAATGCCATCTAGAAATCTTGACAATGATGAGATCAAGAGTGACACTACTTTTATTTCCCACCTTCTGCTTTGGCCAGAGTCATTAGTTTTCTAAGACCGAGAATGGAACAGCAATCTTCATCAATTTTGTAACTACAGCCAGGGAATATCTTGTGATTCACACAAAGCTTCCTTCTCCACAAATCTCACTTTGCCTGCATTAACTCTTGCCTTGACATCAGCCAATCCAAAGTTTTGCCCTGTTTCTGATCGGCTGCTTTAATAACTTTTGAGATCAACTCATAAGCCATAAGAAGCCTGCTGTCATTTCCCCTAATCAAGTGCTATTTTGGAATTGTCTGTTTTCTTCCTTGTTACAGAAACTGTTTACTGATATCATAGAAGGTTTCTTTATTTGAGTAGATTTCTACAAAAATCCTTAAATTTACTAATGAATATTTTAAGTAATTTTATTAAGGAAATTCCTAAACTGAGACTGTAAAATTATTATATCATATATTTCAGTCTTATAAACAAAACCGCTTAGTAAAAAAGTCCTCAGAATGTGAAAAATTTTAACACTTGCAATGTGAATTTTGAAATGCATCTTTAAAAAAATAGTAGGAGGGGAGTTCCCGTCGTGGCGCAGTGGTTAACGAATCCGACTAGGAACCATGAGGTTGCGGGTTCGATCCCTGCCTTTGCTCAGGGGGTTAACGATCCGGCGTTGCCGTGAGCTGTGGTGTAGGTTGCAGACGCGGTTCGGATCCCGCGTTGCTGTGGCTCTGGCATAGGCCGGCGGATACAGCTCCGATTCGACCCCTAGCCTGGGAACCTCAATATGCCGCAGGAGTGACCCAAGAAATGGCAAAAAGACAAAAAAAAAAAAGGAGGGTAGGTAGCTATTTCTTTCATTTTCTCAGATTGTAAATTATTGTGCCATTAGCCTCCAACCAAGATTCAAAGGAGTCTAGACAGTTTCTCCTAGTGTGTATCTACACCTTAGTCCTTGCCTCTTATCTTTATTTGATCTGTAACACTAAAGTATCAACTTGAGTCTGGTTGAGATAAAAGTGTACTATTTTATTGAAATTATTTAAATTTTTAAATTTTTATTTTTTTAAATACAATATCCTGAAACTTTCAAGTTAATTATTTTAATGAATAACTCAATTTGTGATAACACAATTCAGTTGGTGTTAAGGCCCTTAAAATACAGTGTATTCAAAGTCAATTATCCTAGAATGACAAAAGGCAACTAGATCATTTACAAAGCAAATTAACAAATCTTCTCACAATTTCATAAAGACAGTCTTTCTAGTTTCCTTTCTCTCATGTAATTATCCTTCAAAGACAAGTTCATTGTTTTTATCTAAAGATGTAGTCCCCATCTAAGAAGGAAAAAATGTAGTCAGCATTTTTTCAGCTGCATTCTCACCACTTCTCATCAATAGTCTTGGAATTTACCCAATTGCCTTTGCCAGAAAAGGATTTTTGTTGATTTTAATGATAAACTGAGAAGGATTCTGTCAGTTAGTTTATGTTGTAAGTCAGCCATGTCTAATGACTTACTTAGCAATTTAGTTTTACCCTTTTTGTTTTCCCTCATGTCAGTTATTACCTTCCATATCTTCAAAGTATTTAAATATAGGTCTGTTTATATTATCTGTCTTTATACCTTGTTTCTACATTTTATCTCTATAAATTCTATGTAGTGGCTGCACCCCTACTGGTTTTTAATTTTTTATAGGTCACTAACTTTGAATGGGAAGAAATAACCCCCAAGTAAGATATCCATTATTTGTGATATTCGAGGCCCATAGGAAAGGAAAAGGGGAGAAAACTGTGTTTATAAATAGTTATTTCTATAGCTGTATCAAGCTCCAAAGACAGAATATTCAGTTATTTCTTCTAGCAAGAGAAAGAGCAAAAGAGGAAAAAATAAATTTTTATCTTTCCATATTACATTTTTACAATTTGTTCTATGGTTTTTGGATAGATTCTTATACTCCCCGTATAATCACTTTTTCTTTATGACTTTTAATAGCATTATTTTTTTCTTAATGATCTGGCAGTTTATAGAAGGGCATTATTTTACAAGTAATTATATCCATGTCTGGAGCAAAATTATTCTGCCTCTCAAGGTGTTGTGACAAATTTTTTATAGGATTGGTTCTTCCTAGACCACACTTCAAAATCAGCTTCTGGTTGTGCAGAGTGTTTGAAGTGAAGGCTCTGTTAAAACAACTTGACAATGTTTCTGTTTATCTCTATTATAAAGGGATCAAGTAAAGAAACCTGGCTCATTCTGGGTCAGCCTCAGGACTCCGTTGAGTATTCATAACTTTATTTCATAAAGAATACACTCAAAGCAAATCACCTTGGGACAAGACTTCCAGTATTTTTGTAGACTTATTTCTCTGCATGAGTCTATTATATTTGGCCATTGGCTGGCCCAGAGGAGATTTTTTCTTCTCCTTTAAACCTCATTTGATTGCATTGGAGGAAAGACTGGCTTTTAAAACTCAAACTAATCAGGTCTTAAAATTGAGAATGACTCAGAAGTGGGCAAAGAGATGATTGGGTACCCTTTCAACGGAATACTAGGTATTGTCGAGTGGATCCTATGGGATTACATATCTCTATAGGAATATGTGTCCTTGTCTTTTACTAGGGTATTTTATAATCCTTTAGAGATAGAATTTAACTTGTAGAGAACTGATGGTAATGCATGTTTGTTTAAGCAGTTAAGCAAAATGATTTTTGTTCATGCAATGCAAATACATTTTCCAGTAAAGAATATAAGTTTCTGTAAGTCAAATCCCCATTTGAACTGGTTTTAATATCTTACTAGTTCCCTCATTAATTAATAACTTTTTATAAGTGTCCTGATTTTAGCCTTTTGCAAATTATTCTTTTACCTCTGTGACTTGGCCAGTTAGTCCTGCAGTCACCTGTGCAGACCTAAATGAGTGACATGACCTACACCTGGCAGCTTACCTGAAGTAGACCACTAAGAGCTAGCCCTGTAGGTTAATGTTTGCCTAATGCTTCCACCTGGATACTGCCAACCAATCAGCAAAATTCAAAGACTGTTTTCTCAATATTGGGCAGAACCAGATCATGAACTTTTGACTTTAACAGACTTATTCTTGTTTTAGTCTACTTTTCTCCACTTTTTTTCCCAGAACTACTAGTCTTTGATTCTTCATTATGTTGTTGGATTGGATTTAATGCACTGTTTCCAATCAACACTTTTTTCTTTGCTAATTTTTTATTTTACAACACCAACAAAATGAAATTTGAGACTAGTTAGATGTGAAGACAAATGCTTTTAAGACTTCTGCGGGGAGCTGAGAAAATGCAGGGACTCAAAACAAGGACCTGGCCTGATGGCAAAAAAAAAAAGCAAAAAAACCCAAAAAACCTGAAGGCAGGTTCCTAACCAAGGAAGGGAGCTCACCTGAATGGTTCAAGCCGAAGGTGGGCCTCTGGTCAGGATGAAAGCCTGCCTGCAGTTACAAGCCAAGGGCAGGCCTCAGTTTACACAGCTCTCATTTTGATGTTGATGGTGAAGAATTGGGGCTTTCCTGGGAAAACAATTTCCATGTTTGCGCCAGAGAACATGGATTGTTTCTAGGGCAACCTAGTCTTTCCTGCTGTTTTGTTTGTTATTCAGTTTTCCTCAGTCTTTCCTGATTATTTGCTTATTATTCTTATTTTCCATTCTTATTTTCCTATGGTGATTTGTGATTTAACAAAGTTACAATAATAATATAATAAAAATTTCATCCTGAAGGGCTGTTCCCTATTCATATCCAACTTAATTAATATATAGTGTTTATCTACTAACTAGTTATCGTAAACTTTAGAGTTAGGATTTTAATGAGGTTTGTAGAAGTTAGACATATATTATTCTTGATCAGAAGAAACCCAGCTGTGAGTTTTGTCCTTGATTTTAGAAGCTTCTAAGCGGTAGCTAATTAAGTGGGTTTATACTTTCTTATACCGTCTTTCTGCCGTAACGCTTAAAGATCTACATTAGTCTAAAAACAAGACTTGTAAATGCCAGATTTTTGTGTCTGTAACCTCTTCAGCTTGTGGAAATTGGCTGGCCATGAGATGGTTTGTGCTGAGTCTCCTCTTTCCCACATGATATGTTGTGCCTGTTTGTCCTTGAATTGTACTCATTAAATTTAGTTGTTGAAGATTTTAAAATGTGATGTATTGCTACTGTACCATGTGATCAAAAAACAAAGCCTAATAGTTAACCAATGTACTTTTAACATTATGATGTAATCTGTGGTGAAAGACTGTCTATATAATCAACCACTATGCTAATAAAATTTGAGCAGTCCAGCACCCTGAAAGAAGGGACAAAGAGGCTGACGCCGTGTCCCTCTCCCATCAGGAAAAAGTGTACACTCCCTGGCCGCCGGAGCTGGCTTCCAGCAGGCTTCTACACTAAGGACTCCCTCAGTAAATTTTAGGTTTTTTAATTATTATTATTCATGCCTTATACAACCTTTGTTAACTTAGAGTAGTGTGGTGGTACAGCTTGTGCACTTTCAACATTCATGTGATTTTTTTTTTTCCCACAATTGGTCACCTATGGTTCAGGGTGGTCATTGCTTAAGATGTAGTTTTACTCCTAAGAATTTATTACTCTTCAGAATTTATTTCTATTTTCTTTTCTCAATTCCTGAAACTACTTTTAGATATGGAGAGTTTGATAAAAGTTCATAAGGAAAAAAGGTACTGCTTGTCACAGCATTGTGTGACCTTGGATCCTTCTCTAGTAATTTCATGAATTTCCTTTTCCTTATCTCATTAATGCTTGTGGCAAACTTAGAGAAAAAAAATCCAGAACAAAACAAAACAAATCGGCTCTATGCCAAATTCGAGCTTGACTACAGAGGCAGGCAGCTGTAACTGATAATTCCATAGAAGATTCAGTATAATGGAATACTACTCAGCTGTAAAAATGAATGTCATTTGTAGCAACATGGATGGAACTAGAGCCTCTCATGCTAAGTGAAGTAAGTCAGAAAGGTAAATACCATATGATATCACTTATATCTGGAATCTAATGTGTGGCACAAATAAACCTTTCCACAGAAAAGAAAATCATGGACTTGGAGAACAGACTTGTGGATGCCAAGGGGGAGAGAGAAGGAGTGGGATGGATTGGGAGTCTGGGGTTAATGGATGCAAACTTTTGCATTTGGAGTGGATAAGCAATGAGATTTTGCTGTATAGCACAGGGAACTATATCCAGTCACTTGTGATGGAACATGATGGAGGATAATGTGAGAAAAAGAATATAAATATATGTGTGTGTATACACACATGCACACAAACACACACATGACAGGGTCACTTTGCTGTACAGTAGAAATCGACAGAACACTGTAAAATAACTATAATGGAAAAAATAAAAATCATAGAAGAGGTTACCTCTAAGTTTTCAGTGTACCTGTGATTCAGTGCTAAAGCGGTATGCTCTGTTACCCTCTGTTGGAATTTGCTATCTGAGTTGCAGATGCTGTATTTTGAAAAAAAGGGCTTTTTGGTGTTTGAATTGAGTTAACTTTGTAGAACTGCAGTGAGAATAGTAGACTCAGGGGGACTGAAGTTTTCAGGCTAGCAAGAAAACAAAACAACGGTTATGGGTTTACATATCACAGAAGTAGGAAGTAGTTTAACAGCATCAGTGAACAACTTTTTCTCTCTTTTGGCTGCATCTATAGCATTGGAATTTGCAGGCTAGATATCAAATCTGAACCCTAGCTGTGATCTTATGCCACAGCTGTGGCAGTGCCGGATCTTTAACCCATTGTGTCATAGTGGGAAGTGGGAACTCCCCAAAGTTTACTTCTAATTACAAACAGATTTTATTATAACTTAATTGGAAAGCTGCAGTTCTTTGTGACAAATGGTTTCTAAGAGTAACTGCTTAAATGATTACATTTATGTCTTACTTCTTTTCAATAACCATCAATAAAGACAGATAATCATAAAATTAAGAAAATAGATTATATATGTATTTTTCCAGCTTTATTGATATATCATTAATAACGTAAATTTAATGTATGCAATGTGATGATTAATACACACACAAATCAATATATGTAGTATAGTACATTAATAGAATGGAAGATAAAAATTATGTGATCATCTCAATAAAAAAAAGCATTTGACAATGTTTATGATAGAAACTCTCAACAAACTGGGTATAGAAAGAATGTCCATAAACTTAATAAAGGCCATAAATGACAAACACGCTGTAAAGAATATATAATGATGAAAGGTTGAAATCTTTTCCTCTAAGATCAGGGACAAAACAAGGGTGCCCACTCTTGCCAGTCCTATGCAACATAATATTAGAAGTTCTAGGCACAGTAATTGGGCAAGAGAAAGAAATAAAAGGCACCAAATCAGAACAAAGAAGTAAATTGCATTATTTATAGATGGTATAATCTTACTTAGAGAAAATCCCAAAGATTCACTCCAAAATACTGAGAATTGATAAATAAATTTAGTGAAGTGGAAGGATATACCACTGACATTAAAACAAATCCCTTATGTTTCCATATACTAACACTCAATTATCTGGAGTTCCTGTCTTGGTGCAGCAGAAATGAATCTGACTAGGAAACATGAGGTTGCAGGTTTGATCCCTGGCATCGCTCAGTGGGTTAAGAATCTGCCATTGCCATGAACTGTGGTGTAGGTTGCAGTTGCGGGTTGGATCTGGCATTGCTGTGGCTCTGGTGTAGGCCAGAGGCTACAGCTCCAATTAGACCCCTAGCCTGGGAACCTCCATATGCCGCGAGTACGGCCCTAAAAAGACAAAAGGCAAAAAAAAAATTATATTAAAAAAGAAAGAAAATAATCTTATTTACAATAGCATCATAAAAATAAGATACTTAGGAAAATTTAACCTACAGAGGTGAAACATCTGTATACTGAAAACTACAATATTTTGAGGAAAGAAATTGAAAAAGACACAGATAAATGGAATGATATCTGATGTTCACGGATAGGAAGAATTAATGTTTTAAAATGCCCATCTAAATACTGAATCTATCTATGGATTCGATACAATCTCTATCAAAATTCCAATTGCATTTTTTAATATAAATAGGAAAACAATTCTAAAATTCATATGGAACCACAAAAGACCCTAAATAGACAAAGCAATCTTGAGAAAGAAGAACTAACCTGGAGATACCATGTTTCCTGATTTTAAATTTTATTACAAATCTATAGTAATAAAAATAGTATGCTCCTGGCGTAAAAGCAGATACATAGACTGATGGAACAGAATCAAGAGCCCAGAAATATACCCGTACATGTACAGTCAACTAATACCTGACAAGGGAGCCATTGATACTTAAAGGGGAAATGTGGTCTCTTTAATAAATTGTGTTGGTAAAACTGGATATTCACATGCGAAAGAATGAAATCGGACCATTACAGAAGTTAACTCAAAATGGGTTAGAAAGTGAAATGTTAAATCCCAAATGGTAAAACTACTAGAAGAAAATATGGATAAAAATCTTTTTTAACATTGGTATGGGCAACAATATTTGATATGGCCCCAAATCTACAAGAACCAATTCAAAAATAAGCAAATAGGACTACTTCAAATTAAAGAGCTGCTGCAGAGCAAAAGAAAAAATCAACCAAAAGAAAAAGTAAGAATTTATAGAATGGGAAAATATTTACAAACTTTCTATCAGATAAAGGGTTAATATTCAAAATATGTAAAGATCTCACACAATCAAATAGCAAAACAAAGAATCCAATCAAAAAGTGAGCAAAGCTGCCTCCATGTTGCTGCAAATGGCATTATTTCATATATATATATAATACTGATATGTGTGTGTGTATTGTGTGTATACACTTTTTTGGAATCTTTTCTCTTAAAATTTATTACAAAATATTGAGTATAGTTCCCTGTTTTATACAGTGGGAACTTGGTTATCTATTTTGTATATAGTAGTATATATATATATTACATATACTATATCTAGATATACTATATCTTTTCTCCCTTGCTTACAATCTTATGAGACAATTCCCTTGGCTTGATGACCTCAGCCTGAGCATCTCAGAACTCTAATGCATCACTTGGTCACTACCTTCTCCTAAAGCTAATTAGCTATCTCTGTCAAAACTAAAGTGTTTTATATAGCTTCTTCTCTTAGGGAGAATGTGTGGAAGGATGTGGGCAATACTTGTGCACAAGAGAAAATTTAGTTTGTGGAACTTCTCTGACTCCCTGACCATGCTGCCATCTGAAATCTTTTGATATATTAGGTAGGTGGTAGTGGAGGGGTTACTAGACTATAATCCACCACAAGAGAATCTCCTTCTTAGGTTCCCATACTTCCAGAGAGGGAGGCTGTAACAGAATTAGCTGGAGCAGAAATTGTATAAGAATGAAGAGTTGGAAAAAATTGTATAGAGAAAGGCATATGAAAGAAAATGAGGCTTTTTTTTGCAATTTATTGAGAAATAATTGAAATACACCATTGTATAGGTTTACACTTTGATTTATATATACTGTGAAATGATTACCACCATAGGTTTAGTTAACAGTTATCATCTCATATAGGTAGAACAAAAAGAAAGGGGAAAAAATTCTTGTGCTAAGAATTAACAACTTTCCTATATATCATTCAGGACTGTTAACTATAGTCATCCTGTTGTAGTGAAGTTGATTTTTCTAATGGGAATTCATATTGGAGAATCAAGATAGAAGAGAAAGAGTAGTTACCATAAGCTTACAATTGCTGTCTCTATTTTAAGATCTCTGATCAGTATTCTGTTTTCTGCATATGTCAGGTCGTTTTGACTTCTTTTGCTGTGTTGCCTGGAATGTAATTTGGTTAAACAATTCCTTGGTGACCTCTGACCCCCATGGATCTCTCTCTTGTTTGAGACTCTGTTCTTTTTCTTATGCCAAATGAATGTGCTACTCAAAAATTCTATTAAGTTCCTGAGTGTTTCTTAATGATGTCAAACAATATTCCATCTAGCTTTTATCCAAGTTCATGATACCCATCAAAAGAAATTCTCACAGTTGCTTGGAAGTTTTATTTATCTCTTAAATGTTTATAGATTTCTACCACTCTATAGATTTTTTACACGTAGCATACTGCCTTATTTTCCATATTGACTTCCCTCAAGTTTTTCTCCTATATAAATTGAACTTCTCATTTCTGATTTTTCTTTCTCCTCTTTGTCACCATTTATCACTCTCCCTCTTGATTCTCTCTTTACTGTTTGATTTCATCTGTTCTCTTTAATGGCAGCAAAGATATCTAAATCCATGCCTTTTTCTTAGTCCTTATGTTTTTGATCTCTTTATAGCAATGTGACAGCCATTACTTCTTTGATGTTCCTTTCTCCTTTACTTTTTGTTGTTGTCCACAGAAAGTTTTTTTTAAAGGTAGATAATATTTAAAAATAGTGATAATAGTAATATAACAAGGTATTTGTTCTTTTGGGGCCATGTATGTTTTCTTCATTAATTTTCTTTTGTCTCTTTATATGTTATCCTTTAAATGATTTTTTTTCTCATTAGTTCAAATTTTATATGACTTTCAAATTTTTGTCTCTAGCTGGCATCTTTCTTGCCTGTCACTTATTATGGATTTTTGTGAATACATGGCCTCCTGACTTTGGTGAATCTTTCACTGGAACAAAAACCTTCATATATGTTTGGTTCTTTCCCAGTCTGATAAGCAACAGCCTTTCTCCCTTTTGCTCAACTTATAGAAATAATATATGGACTTAAGTCTAGCTCTGTCACTGGTACCTATAAGATGTTGGTTAATTTAAGTGTGTGTCAAACGTTTATGTATGTAGGATTTGTAGGATCGAATATTCTTCTACGTAAAATGGGATTCTTTTATTACAGCTTTATTGAGATACAGTTGACATATAACATTATGCAAGTTTCAGGTGTACGTTTTTTGAGGGTATTCTTCTTTAAAATTCATAGTAGTAGTAGTAATTGTTTTAGATCATTAACAGCCATATGCATGATGTAGTCAATTAGCAATGAATTTGGAATCAGAAGGCTTTTTTTTTTCAATCTTCTCCGAACTTGAGATTCCTCATCCAGAAATGAAAATAATCCTACTATTAGATATATCCATCCAACAGGTCATTATAAAAGTCAAATATATGAAATTACTTAGTAAATATGTTCCATATAAATAATGTATGTTTTTTCCAGCTCTAAAATTCTATCATTAAATATTTCAGAAACTTTTAAAATATGGTGAAAAAATGTCTGTATTTTCTTTTCTGACTTTAAGAATAGCATGGAAGATGACTAAATATATAATGAAGGGTGGAAAATAGAAACTGTATGTTCATTGTTATGCTGGCTGCTGCTCTTGGAACTATTGCTTCTCTCTCTCTCCTTTTACATGCTCTTATTAATTTCTAGGTTGAATAATGGACTGTTATAAGCCTTGCCATGAGGCTTCCCTACTTCCCAACTGGAAAATCATATCAAGAACACCAGACATTCTCTTGGGAGTGATGGGGAAATGTGTTAAGACTCAGTTTTGAATTTGGAAACTTCCTTTATACTTGATGGAAAAATATGTTAGGCTAGAAAAAAAAGAAACTGTGGAAAGTCATTGTCCTGAAAAAAATAGCTTTACTTCTGGGAAGTGTTATGGACTAAACAATCAAGAAAACATTGCTGCTTATTTCATTCTGTATTTTAGGAAACATACAAATTGGAAGAAATGGTCATTATTCCCTGCAAACTTACAATATATTTAGAGGGAGACAATCTATAAAATTGAAAGAAGAAATAGGTGGCAAAGGATTTGTTCCCTAAGTGAAGCATCATTTATTACTCTTCTAAGAATACCTTCCTCTCCTCTCAACTAATTTTTTTTCAAGCTCTTATGAAGTTCTTTCTCCTCTATAAAGCTTTCTCTGAATTTCCCAGTGGATTCTTTTATGTCCTTCCTGGCCAACAAAAAACCATCTAGAGCTTCTTCTATGAGGCTGTATATTGTGTTTTTTTTAATGGGAAAATTATTATTTTTCAGTGAAAATCTAAGTTTTCTGACTTCTGAAATAAGAGAGGGAAGAGACTAATATAAAATGGAATTACTAAGGAGATTTTCATGGAGGAAATAGGATTTTGATTTACCTTTAAAGGCTGTTTAGTAATTGGAAATGTTCTGTATTGCACTATCTAAAGCATAACCACTACATATATGTGACTATTGCATACTTAAAATGTGGCTAGAACAACTGAGGAAATCAATTTATAATTTCATTTAATAATGAACTAGTGATTAGTGGCTACTCTTAGCTACATGCATGTGTGGCTACCTGTTCTGGATTAAGTAGACGTAGGTTTAGCTTATCTTTTCTCACTTTATTATTTTTCTGGTGTGAGGAATCCAAAGCCATATGTATAGACTAGAAAACCTAGACTCTTGGTCTGTATAATCACTAATGAAGTTTGTAAGATAATAGACTTACGATAATTTCACAAATCATGCACAACAGAGGTATGTATGTGGACATATATAAACACACATATTAAAAGGCAATAGCTTTTGGATTCATTTTTTTTTCCTATTGCTGGGTTTCTCTTGCCCTGAAAGTTCTAGGTCTGTGGCTTTTTGTATATTTATGACCTTTTTTTTTTTTTTTTTTACCATCCCTTTATTATGTTGCAACCTGCCATTTTTTTCTCAACTCATTTCACCTTTTAGAAGCACATCTAAATATTAAGGGAGCAGGAGGGCTTGAGATATAGAAGTGTTTGACTCACAGGCAAGAGAATATATTTTTATATGGTAACTGCAAAAATGGGTAAGAACTAGAGACGTTCATGTAATGGCCCAGAGTGAAGGTCAGGAAAGAGTCAGACTTGGCATCTATTCTAGATACGTGGGAGGTTTGAATCAGAGAGATGAGATAAGAAGGAAAAAAGGGGCTAAGGGAGAGGGAGGGAAGGAGAGAAGAGGGACAATGGTTAAATGACAACTATGGCATTAGCGTGCATTTCTTCATCTCCAAAAAATTCCAAAAGCTTAGGGCTTCAGTAGCTATAACCAAGATTCACAAACCTCAAAGGTCATGAAGAATCTCATTAGATGGATCAAATTTGCTTCCTTAAATTCCTTGGCCTCTCATAATAGCCCTCCCATAGCACATACACACAACTTTGCACATCCTGGCCACGTCCTGGCCACTAACCACTCTACTAAGTACTTTCACTTGTACTCCTGGGTGCCCATGCAGATGCCCTGTGCCATGAATATCTCATGGACCCTTTCCTGGGACCTGTCATGCTCTAGAGTCACCTCTGGGCCCCATGCCTGGTTCTCTTATGCTTACCTTTACTCTGTGGGCTTTGTGTGAATTGCAAATGTGATTGTAAGTAGTGGTATAAGATAGATTACAAAATGCATTATATGCCAGAGATGAGGTGATGTTAAGAAGTGAGACAACTTGAATGGCTAAAGCATTGTTTTATGAACAGATTAAAAGTAGAACCAGTGATTTCTGACAAATGACATCTCCACTCTTCCTTTTTTTTTTTCTCTTTGTATTGCACTGTGCAAGGACTGCCCCTTCCAATCCTTGCTATGTACATCTACTATGTTTTCATATATGTTTTGCCCTCTTGTTTGTAGATGTCCTGGAGGATGTGGTGAAAGGCATATAGTATGTGAAAGTGACTCAACTGCTTTAGGTGACCACAGGTAAAATATTTATTTAGTGATGATATGGCCCTGAGAAGGATTTGATAAGATATGTAGTCTTCTCAGTGATGAGATCCTTATATAATCAATCATTATAATATGGAACATCATTAACACTTATTTTAACTTCTTTCTCATTATCTTTATCTGTACAACATTCCAGCTGATAGAGAAATGGATGGAGCAAATCATTCTATGGTTTCAGAGTTTCTGTTCCTGGGCTTCACCAACTCCTGTAAGAGCAACTTCTTTTTCTGTTCTCCTCCATTTTTTTGTGTGGCTGGCATGATGGGAAACTCCTTTATTTTACTTATGTGACTTCTGACCCTCACTTACACTCCCCCATGTACTTTCTGTTGGCCAATCTCTCCTTTATTGATCTGGGAGTTTCTTCTGTCATTTCTCCCAAGATGATATATGATCTTTTCAGAAAGCGTAAAGTAATTTCCTTCAGTGCTGCATCACTCAAATCTTCTTCATTCATGTTATTGCTGGTGTGGAGATGGTGCTTCTCATAGCCATGGCCTTTGACAGATATGTTGCCATATGCAAGCCTCTTCACTATATGACTATTATGAGCAGAAAAATGTGTATTTTGCTTCTGGTTGCTGCATGGATAATTGGCTTGACTCATTCTGTGGTTCAACTGACTTTTGTTGTAAAACTGCCATTCTGTGGCCCAGATATACTAGACAGCTTTTACTGTGATCTTCCTTGGTTCATCAAACTTGCCTGCACAGATACCTACAGGCTAGAGTTCATTGTCACAGTCAACAACGGATTTATATCCCTGGGATCATTCTTCATATTGGTTATCTCCTATGTTTTTATCTTAATCGTTATTTGGAAACACTCTTCAGGTGTTTCATTCAAGGCCCTCTCCACTTTGTCAACTCATGTCATGGTAGTGATTTTGTTTTTTGGTCCTTGTATTTTTGTTTACATCTGGCCTCATCCCACATCCCACCTAGACAAATTCCTTGCTATTTTTGATGCTCTCACTCCTTTGTAAAATTCAGTTATCTACACATTCAGGAACAAAGAAATGAAAGTAGCCATGAGGAAAGTATGTAGTCAATTTATTAATTATAGAAGGATTTCTTAAATGCCAAAATATTATGAAGTTTCCTTACCAACTTGGAGTAACATTAAATTTTTATTATTACTTAAGTTTCCAAGTACCGTATTAACATTTAGATCTCCCAGATTAAAATAACATGCTTCTTTAAAAAAATATTAACTGAGAACTTGTGTTATAGCCTGTGGTTGGAGGAAGAATGTGGTGTGGTAAAGTTTCTTCTGGAGAATGCCAATGCTTGTCTCTTAGGAGATATTATTTTGATGAATTTACTATGGTCTATACTTCTAAAATCAGTCTTTTCAGTGTCAGAGTGGATTATATAAGGGAATGCTGATTGACAGTAAATAAATCGATAATAGATGGAAATATATACATATTTTATACATATTTTATATGTATATTCATCTATCTATTTCAAGATACCAATTTATTAATTGACAACAAAAGATCATTTAAGTGGCCTGAACTTCTACATAAGTGTAAACTCATTCTTTCACTGCAGGGAAATTTCTGGAAGCCAAGCAATGATATGAACATCAGTGGACAGCTAATCATAACAAGAGGAGATAGCTGGATTATTCAGATATTTAATCATATCAGATTTTGATACTTAATGCCTATATATTCACACTAGGACTTGCCTGTCATCACATTTGGAAAAATAAGATCCTTAAGCCAGCCCTTTTATCTGGATGATATTGGCTAGTTATCACCAATTTACCATTTGAGTTTTGTCTATACATACAGGCTGTCTAACCCCTATGTACATACAGATGCATTCTTATTTCTACATGTAATTAGCTAGGTTCTTCCTTTTCCTTCAGCTGACATGACCATTCCTGTTGCATTTGAATGATTTGAGTCATTGCAAACTAAATTTTACTTTGGGAGCTGTGTTACATATGACTATATTTTCTTCTATAGGAGTGAGGAATTTCCATCAACAGATTTAGAAATATCAGTTCACATCCATTTCAACAAAGAATGAATGCTTAGGAGTTCCTATCGTGGCATAGCGGAAATGAATCCGAGTAGGAACCGTGAGGTTGTGTGTTCAATCCCTGGCCTTGCTCAGGGGGCTAGGGATCCGGTGGTGCCATGAGCCGTGGTGTAGTTTGCAGATGCGGCTTGGATCTGGCGTTGCTGTGGCTGTGGTGTAGGATGGTGGATACTACTCTGATTAGACCCCTAGCCTGGGAGGGAACCTCCATGTGCTGTGGGTGCGGCCCTAAAAAGACAAAAAGACAAAAAAAAAAAAAAGAATGAATGCTTATTCTCAAAGATGCACTGCAGATATCACTGATCCGAATACATCCGAATACATACTCCATACATCTTAACCAGTTTACCAATACTTCTTTGGTCTTATAAGTGGCCCTTATTTACTTCTTAACTTATCTTGCATAAGTTTAAGTTGTGGTTCTGTCATTTACATTCAGAAGGGTATTGACAAATACATCTTAGATTCTAAGGACACTACATTTTCAGTTACTTCTGATGTGAAATACTTGTTATTTCTTTAAGAAAATATTATGTTTTCTTCAATAATAGAAGATGTACTCATTATGTAAGATTTATATGGAAATTAGAGATTAGACTGAAAATAACCCATAAAATCACCATCTGGATATAATTATTAGTAATATTTTGGTATATTTATTTCTAGTGTTTTTCTATGCCAAATGTAAATATATATCTATAAAATTGGGATTTATAGTCTCTACATTTTTATCCTTTATCTTTTTCTGAGAATTTCCTTACAATATTAAATATCATAGAACAAAATCATTTTAAATGCATATGTAATATTGCAGTTTATGACATTATCATAATTATATTTGTTATTCCTCTTTTGGTCAAGTAATATTATCTTAAATTTTTTGTTCTGCCTTGAAAAGTTTTTTCATATACCTCTGTATGTATTTCAGATGACTTCTTTTATAGATTGATATATTTGGAATTAATAAAGTATAATAATACACTCTTATCTCCCCAAAGAGTTGTAGTGTATATCTATTGCAAAGCAGTGGGTTTGATCATTTAATAAAAAATCTTTATGAATTTAAAAGAAAAAAAGACAACATTTTAAGAAATTCTTTGTTTTTTAATACTTGTGCTTTTTCACACATTATTAATTTGAACTCTTTGAATTACATGTGTCAGAATCCAATAAAAACAAGCTTAAAATAACTAAAACAGAAGAAAAACAAAAGTTTCCAAGTGTCTCATAAATCAGATCTGGACACATGCCCACCCTAGTGGTAGGGGCAAAGGTTATCTGGTTGACAAGTCCAGAGAACTACATGAATTTCAGAAGGGGCATTTTGCAAATGAATGAGGTGGGGTACAGCATCAATGAAAGGGGAAAAGTGATTCAGGTCAGGTAAAAAAAAAAATGTCCATTATATTTTTTCTTATTGAAATAGAAATTAATAACTGTTGATGTGGTGTTCCCCTTTTTATCCTCATAGGTGGAATATTAGTTCCATCATATTGTTTTACCCATCCCACATGTATGATAAAGACATTAACACCATTATTATCACATTTGTGTTAGAATGCTTCCCCAAGTTTGTTGTTTTAATTTTACTTACTGTATTCTGCAGCATTAAAGTTGTACTTTTGTGATTCCAATCCCATGGAGCTTTTAAATTTGACTTTATAGTTTTATTCTTAGGAAGTCCTTTTCCATTCCAATATCTAGTGAATATTCATGGATATATATTTCTTTTTTTAATTTAAAATGACTTTTTGCTTTATTACTTTTTTAACAGACATATGTTTCTGAAATATTTTATTCATCTGGATTTTTTTTTGGTGCAAATAATAGGAGAGGATCTAACTTTTTCAAATTTGCTTACTAATTTTCTCAGTACCATTTAGTGAATAATCATTTCCCTTCTGATTTCTAACCATTTATACCAACTTATTATATAAAATGTAATCCTTGTCTCTTCCCATTTGTAATATATCTTCTGACATTTGCTCTTGGATGCCTCATATATCCTTTGACTGAATAGATTCAAAATAGTATTGAATCCTCCTTCGCTATCACCTATTTAGTCATGAAAACAAGATACCCAAGAGTAATTCTTTCTCTCTCTCCCTCTTTCTCTCACCCTTCCATTTCCTCTCTGTGTGTGTGTGTGTGTGTGTCAATTTTTCACTCATACAGCAAATATGTAGTGCCTACCAAGTGCCAGGCATTATTTTAGGCTTTTGGGATGCATCATCAGTAAATAAAATAAATAACAATTTGTACCATTGTGAAGCTTATATTCTACTAGATCTATCCAGACAATAAGTAATAAGCAAAACAAATAAGTAGGTTTTATAGTAAGTTAAAAAGACTGTCCATCGACAGATGATTGGATTAGTAAAATGGAATACTACTCAGCCATAAAAAAGAACGAAATAATGCCATTTGCAGCAATATGGATGGAACTAGAGACTCTCATACTAAGTGAAGTAAGTCAGAAAGAGAAAGACAAATACCATATGATATCGCTTATATTGGGAATCTAATATACAGCACAATTGAACCTTTCCACAGAAAAGAAAATCATGGACTTGCAGAATAGACTTGTGGTTGCCAAGGGGGAGGGGGAGGAAGTAGGGTGGATAGGGAGCTTGGGGTTAATAGATACAAACTATTGCCTTTGGAATGGATTAGCAATGAGATCCTGCTGTTTATCACTGGGAACTATGTCTAGTCACTTATGATGGAGCATGATAATGTGTGAAAATAGAATGTGTACATGTATGTGTAACTGGGTCACCATGCTGTACTGTAGAAAAAATTGTATTCGGGAAATAACTATTAAAAATAATAATAAAACAAAATTGACATTAAAAAAAAGAAATAAGTGCCATAGTAATATAGTAGAGTAGGTTAAGGTGGATCTGAGACACCAGACTTGGAGGAAGGTTTGCACTTCTAAGAAGGATAGTTAGGGTAGGAATCATTGGGAAGATGCCCTTGATCAAAACTATGAAATGGGTGAGTGAGTTAGCAATGCAGATATCAAGGGGAAGGGCATCCCAGTCAGAGGTACAGCCAGTACAAAGGCTGGTGTTTTCAAGAAACATCAAGATGCCCAGTGTGACTTTATCATCATATAATGTGTGGGAGAATATTCAAGGAGTTAAAGGGAGGGCAAAGCATGTGGGGTTCTGCAGAATAGTGTAAAGGAGTTGGCTTTTACTCTGAGGAAGTGGGGTTACCACTGGAGTGTTCTGCAAAGAGAGATGATATAATATTACTAATATTTAATTTTTTTCTGTTCTTTAACTATATTTACTTTAAAATATTTTTATAATTTTTGTGAAGAGAACATTTATTATATGACCAATATCAAGTATATTAAAAATAAAAGCACATATAAGGGTGTTCAAGTGAAAAGATTATATTATTATAATCTGTATTATTTTTATGTTAGAAAGACAAAAAGCAATCCAATTTTTACTTATTTATTTATTATTATTATACTTGATTTAATGTTCTGTCAATTTTGCTGTATAGCAAAGTGACTCATATGTATATATATAGATACACACACTCTTTTTTCTTGGGAAGCAACCCACTTTTAATAGTTAATGCAACTATGCTCATTTCTGTACTTTATGGTTAAACAGAAACAAAAATTCTTTAGAGACATTTTTGAAGAATAACTTTAAAAATGTTTCAAGAATAAGACAGAGGAAAGTTAAAAGAGCTGATTATTGAACTGGACAGATCTCTGATGGTGGCTTGCTTTTAAATGATCTTTCAGTTTATGCTATGCTTTCACACAGGGAGCAGAGAGCATGTGTTTCTGACTTTTTTAAACATTTTTTATTCTATTTTATTTTTATTTCCCCAATACATTATTTTTTCCTACTGTACAGCATAATGACCCAGTTACACATATATGCATACATTCTTTTTTCTCACATTATCAATCTCTGTCATAAGTGACTATTCATAGTTCCCAGTGCAACACAGCAGGACCTCATTGCTAATTGATTGCAAAGGCAATAGTCTGCATCTATTAACCCCAAGCTCCCAATCCATATCACTCCCTCCCCCCACCCCCCTTGGCAACTGCAAGACACATAATATTGTTAAGCTTTAAAAAAAAAAAAAGTACTTTTATGTTTGGTGTCCTGCTGAGAATAGTCTGGGGAAGGGTGGTGCAGTGGTCTCCACATTAACAAGTTGGTAGTCAGCTGCAGAAATTAAGGGAAGAAAGAGATAGTGCCTTGGGTAGCAATGTGCATGGTAAGATGTCAGTGGTAAGATTTTGAAGAGTTAGCTAATAGGATTCTCCAGCTGATTGGATTTGAGAAAGGACTCCAAGTTGTTTTTACTTAAACAACTGGAAGGATGTTTTGTCATCACTTAAGATGGAGGAGTAGGTAAAAGCAAGACACATTGTACACATTATCTCTAGATGTTTATTGGATGTGCAAATGGAAATGTAAAGTAGGCGTCTGAATAAGTAAGTCTGATATACCTTAGCAAGAGATTGTCATATAGATGTTATTTACAGGTGTGGTACTAGGTGAGATAAACTAGAGTATGAATATGGGTAAAAAGACATGGAATTAATAAAATACCTGAGCCCTGCCATTCTCAAACATTAAGAGTTCAGAAAGAAAGTAAATAATAATTAATTAAGACTTCTAAGAAAGAGCATTCAGTGATGCAGAAGAAAAACCTGGGCTTTGTGATGCCTGGGAATCTAAGTGAAGAAATAGTGTATGAACATTGGGATAAATAACCGGGTTAAAAGAAGAGGACATGGAATTCATCTTTTGATTTAGATAAGGAGATCATGAGAGGGCCGATGACAAGGGATAATGGCTGTATTAGGGGAAAGTTTTTTGGTTTTTTTTTGTTTTTTGTTTTTTTTTTTTTTTTGGCTTTTTCCAGGGCCGCACTCATGTCATATGGAGGTTCCCAGGCCAGGGGTCCGATTGGAGCTGTAGCCACTGGCCTACACCAGATCCACAGTAATACCAGATCCAAGCCGCATCTGCGACCTACACCACAGCTCACGGCAACGCTGGATCCTTAACCCACTGAGCAAGGCCAGGGATCAAACCTGCAACCTCCTGGTTCCTAGTCAGATTCGTTAAGCACTGAGCCACGATGGGAACTCCAGGAAAGTTTTGATTTGAGGGAAAACAGAATAGGAATTGGACCAAGACAAGAGATACCTCTCTTGAGGAATTTCGTTGCAAAAGTCTTTAGAGAAGTAGAACAATAGCAAAATGGGAGGTTGCATTTAAAGATTTTAATGAGAGGAGCCGTAGCAAATGGTAAAAGCTGTGGGGAATGACACAATGGAGAGGGAACATGGATGATGTGGAAGAGAGAGGGAAAAGCTGGAGTAGTTTTTGTTTGTTTGTTTGTTTTTGTTTTTGTCTTTTTGCCTTTTCTGGGGCTGCACCTAAGTTCCCAGGCTAGGAGTCTAATCAGAGCTGCAGCTGCCAAGCCTACGTTGGAGCCACAGCAACACAGGATCTGAGCCGCATCTGCAACCTACACCACAGCTCACGGCAGCACCATATCCTTAACCCACTTAGCAAGGTCAGGAATCAAACCTGCAACCTCATGTCTCCTAGTCGGATTCATTAACCACTGAGCCATGCATGACAGGAACTCCTGGAATGGTTTTTGAGTGCAAGAGTGAAGGCTTATAATGAGTGAGGTAGGGGTTTGGTTAGATCTTTATTACTTTGGCTTAGAAAGGAGAGAAGAAACTTCTTATTTTGCCATCTTAAGCCAGAGTTCTGTATCTATTTTCAAAGTGGTTTGGCATCTAGTTACCTTTATGTGGTTATTGCTCTTGCTTGATATTTTGATTTTGCTTGATAAAATAAATGGGCAATGTTGTATTTTTACTCTTGTCAAGGAGGTATGCTATAGAGAAGAACAAGAATGTTTTAGTTCTGGGTTCAAAAATGAAACTATTGATTGATTGGTTTTTTTGCTGTTGGGTTGTATAAGTTGTTTATATATTCTAGAGATTAAGCCCCTGTCGGTTGCATCATTTGAAACTATTTTCTCCCATTCTGGAAGTTGTCTTTTTGTTTTCTTTTGGGTTTCCTTTGCTGTGCAAAAGCTTTTCAGCTTGATGAGGTCCCATGGGTTTATTTTTGCTCTAATTTCTAATGCTTTGGGAGACTGACCTGAGGAAATATTCATGATGTTGATGTCAGAGAGTGTTTTGCCTATGTTTTCTTCTAGGAGTTTGATGGTGTCCTGTTGTATATTTAAGTCTTTCAGCCATTTTGAGTTTATTTTGGTGCATGGTGTGAGGGTGTGTGTTCTCGTTTCATTGCTTTGCATGCAGCTGTCCAGGTTTCCCAGCAATGCTTGCTGAATAGACTTTCTTTTTCCCATTTTATGTTCTTGCCTCCCTTGTCAAAGATTAATTGACCATAGGTGTCAGGGTTTATTTCTGGGTTCCCTCTTCTGTTCCATTGGTCTGTCTGTCTGTTTTGATACCAGTACCACACTGTTTTGCTGACTGTGGCTTTGTAGTATTTCTTGAAGTCTGGGAGAGTTATGCCTCCTGCTTGGTTTTTGTTTCTCAGGATTGCTTTGGCGATTCTGGGTCTTTTGTGGTTCCATATAAATGTTTGGATTGTTTGTTCTAGTTCTGTAAAAAATGTCCTGGGTCATTTGATAGGGATTGCATTGAATCTGTAGATTGCTTTGGGTAGTATAGCCATTTTTACAATATTGAAAAGCCAATCAATCCATGGAAAAATGGGCAAAAGACCTGAATAGACATTTCTCCAAAGAAGATATACAGATGGCCAACAAACACATGAAAAAATGCTCAACATCGCTGGTTATAAGAGAAATGCAAATCAAAACTACCATGAGATATCACCTCACACCAGTCAGAATGGCCATCATTCATAAATCCACAAATAACAAGTGCTAGAGGGGGTGGTGGAGAAAAGGGAACCCTCCTGCACTGTTGGTGGGAATGTAAACTGGTACAGCCACTATGGAGAACCATTTGGAGATACCTTAGAAACCTATACATAGAAGTTCCATATGACCCCGCAATCCCACTCTTGGGCATCTATCCGGACAAAACTCTACTTAAAAGAGACACATGAACCCGCATGTTCATTGCAGCACTATTCACAATAGCCAAGACATGGAAACAACCCAAATGTCCATCGACAGAGGATTGGATTCGGAAGATGTGGTATATATACACAATGGAATACTACTCAGCCATAAAAAAGAATGACATAATGCCAATTGCAGCAACATGGATGGAGCTAGAGAATCTCATCCTGAGTGAAATGAGCCAGAAAGACAAAGACAAATACCATATGATATCACTTAGAACTGGAATCTAATATCCAGCACAAATGAACATCTCCTCAGAAAAGAAAATCATGGACTTGGAGAAGAGACTTGTGGCTACCTGATGGGAGGGGGAAGGAGTGGGAGGGATCGGGAGCTTGGGCTTATCAGACACAACTTAGAATAGATTTACAAGGAGATCCTGCTGAATAGCATTGAGAACTTTGTCTAGATACTCATGTTGCAACAGAAGAAAGGCTGGGGGAAAAATGTAATTGTAATGTATACATGTAAGGATAACCTGACCCCCTTGCTGTACAGTGGGAAAATAAAAAAAAATTATAAAAAAAAATCTAGAAGTAAAAAAAAAAATGAAACTAAACTTTATAAGTTACATGATTTGGTTTAATACATAGATTGAAATTATGCTCTGAAAGCAGTAATTACTCTGCAAAGTTGTTCTGAGAATTCAATACAATAATATGCAAAAGAACTGACTTCCAAAATCACTTTAGTTTCACATTTTAAAATATTTTAAAAGAATTATCAAAATTTCTAAAAATTATTTTAATATACTTGATTTATAATGTGTTAGTTTCAGGTATATAGCAATGTGATTCAGTTATACACGTGCATATATATGTATATAAATACATACTATATATATTATTTTTTTATATTCTCTTCCATTATAGGTTATTTCAAGATACTGAGTATAGCTATCTGTGCCATATAGTAGGTCCTTGTTGGATTATATATTTTATATATAGTACTGTGTATATTGTAATCCAAAACTCTTAATTTATTCATACTCCTTCCTTTTTTTAACTGTGTTTGTTTCCTGTGAGTCTGTTAGTCTATTTATATCTTATAAATAAATTGTTTTTTAGATTGTACATACAAGTGATATATATTTGTCTTTCTCTGTCCTACTTACTTCACTTAGTATGATAAACTTTAGGTCCATCCATATTCAAACAAATGGCATTATTTCATTTTTATGGCTGGGTAATATTCCAGTACATGTCTATGTATGTGTATACATACATATTTGTGAACACTGAGGTGCATGTATCTCTTTGAATTGTGTTTTTCTCCAGATAAATACCCAAGAGTGGGATTACTGGATCATATGGTAGTTCTATTTTTAGTTTTTTAAGGATCCTCCATACTGTTTTCCATAGTGGTTTTACCAATTTACATTCTCAACAGAGTAGGAGGGTTCTCTTTTCTTAATGCCTTCTCCAATATTTATTATTTGTATAATTTTTTTTTGTCTTTTCTAGGGCCACACACGTGGCATATGGAGGTTCCCAGGCTAGGAGTCTAATCGGACCTGTAGCTGCCAGCCTACGCCAGAGCCACAGCTCACATCACAGCTCACGGCAACGTGGATCCTTAACCCACTGAATGAGGCCAGGGACCGAACCCTCAACCTCATGGTTCCTAGCTGGATTCGTTAACTGCTAAGCCATAACAGGAACTCCATATTATTTGTAGACTTTGGGATGATGGCCATTCTGATCTGTGTGAGATGATACCTCATTGTAATGTTGATTTGCATTTCTCTAACAATTAGTGATGTTAGAGGAATGCTCAAAACTTCTGTTCTCAAGGTTTTAAAAATACTTTTCTGTATTTTTCATGTTCTTAAGATGAATATGTACTATTGAAATTATATAAAATATTTGAAAATGAAAATGATCACTTTAAATTTTGCTGGGGAATGCATATTCGGTCACCATAAAATAAATAGTTAAATTACTTCTAGAAGATGGCAGAAGTTCACTTTATCATAAGAAAATTACAAACCATTTATTTCCTCAGGAACAGCTTCTTTGCATGGCTACACTGGGAAAAACCAAAATTATCATAGACAATAACTCCCC
Organism: Phacochoerus africanus; assembly: GCF_016906955.1. NCBI lineage: Eukaryota > Metazoa > Chordata > Mammalia > Artiodactyla > Suidae > Phacochoerus > Phacochoerus africanus. Next base: position 80,916,443 of record NC_062552.1, read on the forward strand.
AGGCCAAGTAATTTCAGTCTTGGCAGCATCGCTTGGTCACTGCCCTCTAGGGTCATAATTAGCTTCTACTCTTACACTGACATTGTTTATACACAGAGGTGTGTGTGTGTGCGCGTGTGTGCGTGTGTATGTGTGTGTGTGTGTAATGATCCTGAATAGGATCTGGTTGATTTTTTTGTGGAGATCATATTTGAATCTTTAGGAGATCTCTTAGTTCCCTTGGCAAAACAGGTAGGTGAGAGGGTAAAAATAGTAAGAAAATCAGAAAACAAAGGTTTTTTTTTTTTAATTATTTATTATTTTTTTTTTCCCACTGTACAGCAAGGGGGTCAGGTTATCCTTACATGTATACATTACAATTACATTTTTCCCCCAGCCTTTCTTCTGTTGCAACATGAGTATCTAGACAAAGTTCTCAATGCTATTCAGCAGGATCTCCTTGTAAATCTATTCTAAGTTGTGTCTGATAAGCCCAAGCTCCCGATCCCTCCCACTCCTTCCCCCTCCCATCAGGTAGCCACAAGTCTCTTCTCCAAGTCCATGATTTTCTTTTCTGAGGAGATGTTCATTTGTGCTGGATATTAGATTCCAGTTCTAAGTGATATCATATGGTATTTGTCTTTGTCTTTCTGGCTCATTTCACTCAGGATGAGATTCTCTAGCTCCATCCATGTTGCTGCAATTGGCATTATGTCATTCTTTTTTATGGCTGAGTAGTATTCCATTGTGTATATATACCACATCTTCCGAATCCAATCCTCTGTCGATGGACATTTGGGTTGTTTCCATGTCTTGGCTATTGTGAATAGTGCTGCAATGAACATGCGGGTTCATGTGTCTCTTTTAAGTAGAGTTTTGTCCGGATAGATGCCCAAGAGTGGGATTGCGGGGTCATATGGAAGTTCTATAGAAAACAAAGGTTTTGATCTTCTAAGGATAGAGTTGGTTTTGATGAGATTAAATTTTTCTCAAATCAGATCCCATTACAGCAGTCTCTTTTATTGGGTTACTTCTCTTCCCCCCCCTTCTGTCCAGTTTATCTATCACACTAACAAGTAAATCATTTTCCTCAAACTTGGATCTCATCATTGATTCCTTCCTCCTAAGTCTTTGCACCCCTTTATTTATTAACTGTACTCAACCTTCTCAAGTTAGAGACTGAGGTCAAGTAAAACTAGTCTCAACTTCCTCGTCTTAGTTTTGACTGTTGTCTTAAACAATTTCCATTCTCCAGGCAACCTTCATTCTTTACCATTATCCCAGAGTGCCTGAAATTTACCTGTCATTTCTCATTTTGTACCATCTTCTTGAAATAATTCTTCAAACTCTCTCTGTATATGGTATAATATTTACTATTACAAAAGCTCTTCTCAATGCTACCTTTTCCACTTTGTCTTTTCTGATCACCACAGCTGTAGGTTTCTCCTACTTTACTTGGGTGTTACTAAGTCTGTAACATTCATCTTACTGTGCCTTTTAGATTTATTTAAAAGGTTAGTTAGACATTGTCTTTCTAAGCAACGAGCACAGACTACCTATTCAATAAATAAATTTTCATTAATAAAATAATTAAATAAGAATCCATGTTAGAACAAGAATAAAAGAACTAGGACTACATTGGCCTCAGTTGCTATTTACATCTGTGACTGATTTTTTGACATTTGTAAATTGTCTTTGTGTTTTCCACTTGTGTTGCCAACAGCTATGACTAAAGTATGCTAAATGGATCTTGAAAAAAAATGAGAGTTTGGGAGGAAAATTCTCATTTCCTGAGAGACAGGCATTTGTGGGTTTGCTTTCTCTTCCTAAACAAGTTTATATGAACTTTTATCTGGTTAAACACATCCTTTGAAAATTCCATGAAGCATCCCCTCCCTCATTCATATGCAAATGTTCAGTTTTATCTGAGGTGTAGTAGTTTTTAATGAGAATTTATCCATGGTTTTGGCTATAGGGAGAAGAGTGTTGGGGAAGTGTAACAGACTGATTTACTATTTGTCAGAGAACAAACTTCTCACAGAACAGGTGGAGCCCTGTGTCTCCACCTAGGAGTAAGATTGTTCTTGGAAAGTATTCCTAATGAAGACCTTCAAGCTGCCTGGACACCAGGAAACCTAACGACACCAACTCCACTTAATTATCTTAGATTAATAAATTCTGAATTAAAGATTTTTTAGTATGTGGAACATAGAACTGGGATATATAGCTTATATGTCTTACAGAGGATATATGCTTACATATATAAGGACATTACCTTACAAATAGTCCTTGTTGTCTCTTAGGCACCACTTACTGTGCCCTTGCTATTACGGTAGGTATGCACTAGGTATTTGTTAGGCATAGCATATCACCTAGTTCCCACCATACCCTGCAGGGAAGATATTGTTATCTCCTTTACAAATGAGGGAACAGACTTGGAGAGGTTGAGTAACTTTTCCATACTCACATTACAAATGAGTAGTGGAGTCTGGATTTGAAGACAGCCCTGATAGACTTCAAAATCCAAGCTACTTATAGCTCTGCTGTAAGCCTCTCAGTCAGGGTAGCAGTTGTGATTTATGTTTGCATTGCATTGTAAAACACAGTCTTTACATTCATTATTATGTGTGATATTCACAGAAATTGTGTGAACCTGGCTAGGCAGGTACTGAAGAAATTTGCCTTTTCAAACTGAATCTTTTGATTAGAGGTGGGGGTTGGATCTTTTATCTGAACTCTTCTGAGTTTTCTCCCTCAGTATGTCCTTGTATGTTCCCCCTTTTCTCTCTCTCTTCCTTTTATTATAGTGCATATTTCTTCTAATTTCCCCTTTCTTTGTGTCTTTCTCTGTTTTCATTTGTTATTACTACTTTCTTTGACCCCTTTCCTTTCTACCTCTCAGAATATTGCCAAGCTTCATGAGATTGAGTGTCAGATGTAGAGAAAAGTTCCTCTTATCCCAAGCAAGATGTGTTGTTAGGATGGGATGCCCCTGGATAGAGGCTGTTAGTTGTGGTGGCTGTCAATTTTGAGATGAGAGATATTTTTCTTTGCATGTGGCATCTATTTGAAAAGATGGTGTAGAGAGAGTGCATTGGAGTCATAGCTTCTGAAGTGTGGAGGGTTTATTCTCCAAACTATCATTCTGGAAGTATATACTTACTTTTCAACATGGTTATAAAATTTCAAACCTGATATGCAAATGAAAGTTTTAAAGCATTACAGTTAATAACAAAAGACTCCACAGATTACAGATGAAAGTGTTTAGCATTCATATATAAAAGGACAGATCACATTCCTTCCTCTTGCTGAAATTCTTAACTTCATTAGATAATACTGGTCCTTCCTTTGAATTTTCATTGTCCCCCCCAACTCATTCAACAAATAATTTTCTCTACTGTTTGTATGGCAATAAGCATATTGCTTTATATTTTACTTATTATATGTGCAGTTTATGTCTTTCCAGTGGATTAGTGAGTTTGTGACTTACGGAAGTTAGAAAAAAAATCTCAGACCATTTATCGCCTGAAACTGTCAAGAAAGGCTTTATGAAATAATGGAGTTTTTTTTTTTTTTAGGGCCACACCTACAGCATGTGGAGGTTTCCAGGCTGGGGGTCGGATTGGAGCTGTAGCTGCCAGCCTATACCACAGCCACAGCCACAGCAATGCTGGATCTGAGCCACATCTGCAACCTACACCACAGGTCACCTCCTTAACCCACTGAGCAAGGTCAGGGGTTGAACCCACATCCTCATGGATACTAGCTGGATTCATTAACTGCTGAGCCGTGAGAGGAACTCCCTAGAGAATTTTTATTGACTTTAGAGGATAGTAAAACATAGAGAGGCAGAAATTATAGTGTGATAGTAAAACATAGACAGGCAGATAATTATAGTGTGTAATATTCTTTCAAATATTTTACTGTTGTTGTATCCTTCCAAATGAGCACCAAAATAGAAGGATGAGCTCACAAAGTATGGCAGCAATGAATAATCTCATTTCTGTACATAGTTTTCCTCTTACATTTAATTGGTCACTCTTTTGGTATTTAGTTTCTGTTGTCATGAAAAATAATTTAGTGCATGTAATAGGTTGTTTGTTTAAATGTTGGTATTTGCTGTGAGTTTTAAATTAGAGAATCACATTTTTTATTTTTATTATTTCCTTATCTTTCTTAGATTATTCTACACGACTTATAATTTCTGAATCAGGAATCCAGAGACCAGGTTTCTAGTACCCAGTTCTATAAACTGAGCAATTCATTTTATATTTCTGAATCTTAGATTTTTTTCATCTGAATAATGGTCACTCTGGACCAGGCCATCTCTTAGATCAAAGTATTGGTGTGAATCCACTGGTGCTTATGCTTCTCCACATGGAAGTCTTCATGTTTTCTCATCAGTTGCTGAATATTTCTGGTTCTTTTTCCAATGCTTTGGTCATTCTTACACACATTTCATCCCACAGGTCCTCATCCACAAAGAACAGTATTGTTCCCTGTTTCCTGGCCTAGGCCCACACATTTCTGATAAGTGAAGAGCTTGCGCCTGTAAAAAGTGTGTATCTCGAGACTATGGGCTGTAGGCTGTAGAAGTGACAGCAAAGTCATTTGATTAAATTGACTGTGAAGAGACTCAACTCAGTAATGTTGAGCCAGAATTGGGGGAAGATCGCAGTGAAAGCATCTGTGAGTTTGGGGGCAGAGGGATATTTTAGGACAGATGAGAGCATTAATTTCACATGTATATTTTTTGAAAGCTTCTTCAAATATCTGGAGTTGTGTCTGCAAAAGAAGAAGAATGTCATTAAATCTATTCTGCATCCTAACATCTTCTAAAGGAATGAAACTACAGGAGCTCACCCTCTGCTGGAAATTCTTTATGGTGGGTATTTGGACACAGAGCAATGGATTATTCTCCACTCTCCCCATGACGTCTCACAAACACATAAACATACTCAAAACTTTAAAGGCACAAATTCTTTAGTATCACCTTTAGGTGCAGGTGATCAAGCCAAGGAGATAGTTCTGGTGCTCTCCAGTAACATTTTCTTCATTTCAAAATGGGCTCAAATCTTAAAAGGACAAATGATCTTGGAGATACACCTTACTTACATGGATTTCAGACAGAATAATCACGATGATATCAAATATCAGAGCAGGTTACAATAAAAGAGATTATCGAATACTTTATTTATTTATTTTAAGATTTTTATTTTTTCCATTTTTTCTAGGGCCACTCCCGAGGCTTATGGAGGTTCCCAGACTAGGGGTCCAATCAGCTGTAGCTGCTGTTCTGTCAATTTCTGCTATACAGCAAAGTGACCCAGTCTCACACACACACACACACACACACACACACACACACACACTCTTTTTCTCACATTATCCTCCATCATGTTCCATCACAATTGACTAGATATAGTTCCCTGTGCTGTACAGTAGGATCTCATTGCTTATCCACTCCAAATGCAAAGTTTGCATCTATTAACTCTAAAGTATTGGTCCATTCCACTCAATTCTCCATCCCTCTGACAACCACAAGTCTGTTCTCCATGTCCATGAGTTTCTTTTCTGTGGAAAGATTCATTTGTGCTGTATATTAGATTCCAGATAGACGTGATATCATATGGTATTTGTCTTTCTCTTTCTGATTTACTTCACTTAGTAGGAGAATCTCTAATTCCACTCGTGTTGCTGCAAATGGCATTCTTTTGTTCTGTTTTATGGCTGAGTAGCATTCCATTGTGTCTCTATACCACATCTTCTTAATCCACTCATCTGTCGATAAACATTTAGATTGTTTTCCATGTCTTGACTATTGTGAATAGTGCTACAGTGAACATAGGAGAGCATGTATCTTTTTCAATGAAAGCTTTGTCTGGACATGTGGTGAAGAGTAGGACTGCTGGTTCATACTGCAGTTCTCTATTTAGGTTTCTAAGGTATCTCCATACTGTTTTCCATAGTGGTCGTACCAATTTACAATTCCACTGAGAGTGTAGGAGGATACCCTTTTCTCCACACCCTCTCCATCATTTGTTGTTTTGTTGACTTGTTAATGATGGCCATTTTGACAAGGGTGAGGTGGTACTTCATAGTAGTTTTGATTTGCATTTCTCTAATATTTAGTGATGTGGAGCAATTTTTTCATGTGCTCATTGGCCATCCATATATCTTTTTTTGGAGAAATGTCTATTCAGGTATTCTGCCTATTTTTCAATGGGTTTTTTTTTTTTTTTGATGTTGAGTAGGTCAGTTGTTTGTATATTTTAGAGATTAAGCCCTTGTCAGTTGCATCACTTGAAACTATTTTCTCCCCTTCCATAGGTTGTCCTTTTTTTTTTAAACCCTTTCCTTTGCTGTGCAAAAGCTTGTTAAAGTCCCATTGGTTTATTTATTTATTTATTTATTTATTTATTTTTTCCTTGGGAGACATAAGAAAACATGTATGGTTGATGTCAGTGAACGTTTTGCCTATTTTCACTTCTAGGAGTTTTATGGTGTCTTGTCTTTTTTTTTAATTTTTATTTTTTTTGTCTTTTCTAGGGCCACTCCCGAGGCTTATGGAGGTTCCCAGACTAGGGGTCCAATCAGAGCTGTAGCTGCTGGCCTATGCCAGAGCCACAGCAATGCAGGATCCGAGCCATGTCTGCAACCTACACCACAGCTCATAGCAATGCGGGATCCTTAACCCATTGAGCAAGGCCAGGGATTCAACCTGCAGCCTCATGTTCCTAGTCAGATTCGTTAACCACTCTGCCACAACGGGAACTCTGGTGTCTTGTCTTATGTTTAAGTCTGTAAGCCATTTTGAGTTTATTTTTGTGCATGGTGTGAGGATGTGTTCCAGTTTCATTGATTTACATGTGGCTGTCCAGTTTTCCCAGTTCCACTTGCTGAAAAGCCTCTTTTTCCCACTTTATATTCTTGCCTCCTTTGTAAAAGATTAATTGACCACAGGTGTCTGGTTTTATTTCTGCATTCTCTATTCTGTTCCATTGGTCTGTATGTCTGTTTTTGTACAAAAACTCTGTCTTGATCACTGTGGCTTTATAATGCTGCCTGAAGTCTGGAAGAGTTATACCTCCTGCTTGGTTTTTTTCTCTCTCAGGATTGCTTTGGCAATTCTGGGTCTTTATGGTTCTGTATAAATTTTTGAATTGTTTGTTCTTGTTCTGTGAAAAATATCATGGGTAATTAGATAGGGATTGCATTGAATCTGTAGATTGCTTTGGGTAGTATGGCCATTTTTTATGATTTTAATTCTTCCAACCCAGGAGCATGGAATATGTTTCCATTTCTTTGAATCCTCTTTAATTTCCTTGATTAATGTTTTATAGTTCTCAGCATATAAGTCTTTCACCTCCTTGGTCAGTTGGTCAGTTTTATTCCTAGGTATTTAATTTTTGGGGTGTGATTTTAGAAGGTATTGTATTTTTATATTCCTCTTCTAATATTTCATTGTTAGTATACAGAAATACGACTGATTTTTGAATGTTAATCTTGTGTCCTGCTATTCTGCTGGTTTTAATTATGTTAATGTATGTTCCCTCTATATCCCCTTTGGTAAGAGTTTTTATCATGAATGGCTGTTAGATTTTGTCAATTGCTTTTTCTGCATCTATTGAGATGATCATGTGGTTTTTGACTTTTCTTTTGTTAATGTGTGTGACATTGATTGATTTGCGTATGTTGAATCATCCTTATAAACTTGGGATTAATTCTACTTGGTCATGGTGTATGATCTTTTTTATATATTGTTGGCTAAAATTTTGTTGAGAATTTTTGCATCTATATTCATCAGACATATTGGCCTATAATTTTCTTTTTTGGTGGTATCTTTGTCTGGTTTTGGTATTAGGGTGATTGTGGCTTTATAGAATGTCATTGGAAGTATTCCTTTTTCTTCAACCTTTTGGAAAAGTTTAAGAGGAGGATAGGTATAAGTTCTTCTCTGTATGTTTAGTAGAATTTGCCTGTGAAGCCGTCTGGCCCTGGACTTTTATTTATAGGAAATGTTTTTGTTTCATATTCAGTTTTTATTTCTAGTAATCAGTCTGTTCAGTTGATCTCTTTCTTCTTGATCCAGTTTTGGTGGAGTGTAAGTCTCTAGGAAGTTGTCCATTTCTTCTAGGTTGTCAGATTTGTTGGCATATATTGTTCATTGTATTCTCTTATGGTCTTTTGTATTTTTGCAGTATCCATTGAAATTTCTCCTTTTTCATTTCTTATTTTGTTTATTGGGGTTGTTTCTCTCCTCTTCTTGAGGAGAGTGAGTTTGGCCAGAAGTTTGTTCAATTTTGTTTACCTTTTCAAGGAACCAGCTCTTTGTTTTATTGATTTTCTTTTTCTTTTTTTTTATTGATTTCCTCTCCAATCTTTATGATTTCCTTCCTTCTGCTGACCTTAGGATCTGTTTGTTTTTCTTTTTATAATTCATTTAGATCATGGGTTAAGTTGTCAATTTGAGATATTTCTTCTATTTTGTGGAAGGCTTGTATCACCATGAATGTCCCTCTAAGCACTGCTTTTGTAGCATCCCATAGATTTTGAATGCTTGTGTCTTCATTATCATTTGTCTTGAGATATTTTTTTGATTTCTTCTTTGATCCATTGGTTTTTTTAGTAGCATGTTGTTTAGTCTCCATGTAGTCAGGATTCTCTTATTTCTTTTCCTGTGATTGATTTCTAGTTTCATGCCATTTTGGTCAGAGAAGTTACTTGAAATAATTTCAAACTCTTACATTTGTTGAAGCTAGTTTTGTGCCTGGTATATGTGAGTACCATGTAATTCTCAATATAAAGGTTTCTCAATTTCTTGGTTAAATTCATTCCTAGGTATTTTATTCTTTTTGATGCAATTATAAGTGTTATTTTAAAAAATTTATCTTTTTGATAGTTTGGTATTACTATATAGAAATGTGACAGATTTGCTGATTTTGTATCCTTCAAATTACTGAATCTATTTATTCTAATTATTTTTGATGGATCCTATAGATTTTCATTAATATCGTTTCATGCCACCTTCAAATAGTGGCAGTTTACTTCTTTCCTTCCAATTTGGATTCTTTGTAATTATTGTTTTCTTTTCTGATTGCTGTGGCTAGGATTTCCCACACTATGTTGAATAAATAATAAAATAGTAGGTATCCTTGTCTTGTTCCTGATCTTAGAGGAGAAGCATTCAGCTTTTCACCATTGACTGTTATGTTAGCAGTGGGTTTGTCATAGATGACCTTTATTATGTTGAGATATGTTCCCTCTGTGCTCACTGTTGATAGTTTTTATCATAAATGAATGTTGAATAATATGGTCTCTTGAGTTATGCTTCTGTCTTCATCATCATCAGCAGCACCATTATCATGAATATTTAGTAAGTGTGAATAATTGTATTATCAGGTGGTTGTCATATGTAATGTAATAATGCAGTATAAATACAAGCCTACCTCATATTACTGTGCTTCACTTTATTGTAATTCACAGATACTGCATTTTTCACAAATTGAGGGCTTGTGGCAACAGTGCATTGGCAAGTCTGACAATGCAATTTTCCCTACAGCATTTACTCAGTATATCTATGTTGTATTTTTGTAACTATCACAGCATTTGAAACTCTTTAATTATTATAATATTTTTTATGGTTGTTTATAATCAGTGATTTTTTTTAATATTATTACTATGACTCACTGAAAGCTCAGATGATGGTTAGCATTTTTTAGCAATAAAATTAAGTTTTATTAACTGTTTTTCTTTTTCAACAGAATGCTGTTGCACACTTAATAGACTACAGTATACTGTAAACATAATTTTCATGTGCACTAGAAAACCAAAAAATTAATTTGTCTTGTTATTTTGTCATAGTCACTTTACAGCAGCTGTTTGCACCAAACCCACAATGTCATCAAGATGTGCCTGTAATTAATACCACTAATATCTCTTATAATCACAATTTATTTCTCATTTTTTTAGTTCTATTATTTTAGCAGCAGCCCTTTTGGTTGGACCAATGGATGGATGGAATCACTCAGTTGTGTCTGAGTTTGTGTTTCTGGGACTCTCTGATTCATGGGAGATCCAGCTTCTCCTCCTGGTGTTCTCCTCTGTGCTCTATTTGGCAAGCATGACTGGAAACATCCTCATTGTGTTTTCTGTGACCACTGATCCTCACTTACATTCCCCCATGTACTTCCTACTGGCCGGTCTCTCCTTCACTGACTTGGGTGCCTGCTCTGTCACCTCACCCAAGATGATCTACGACCTTTTCAGAAAGCGTAAAGTCATCTCCTTTGGAGGCTGCATTGCTCAGATCTTCTTCATCCATGTTGTTGGGGGTGTGGAGATGGTGCTGCTCATCGCCATGGCCTTTGACAGATATGTTGCCATATGTAAGCCTCTCCACTACCAGACCATCATGAGCCCACGAATGTGCCTTTTGTTTCTGGCTGCTGCCTGGGCCCTTGGTGTCAGCCACTCACTGTTCCAGTTAGCATTCGTTGTTAATTTACCCTTCTGTGGCCCTAATGTATTGGACAGCTTTTACTGTGACCTTCCTCGGCTCCTCAGACTGGCCTGTACGGATACTTACAGACTGCAGTTCATGGTCACTGTCAATAGTGGGTTTATCTGTGTCGGTTCCTTCTTCACACTCCTCATCTCCTACATCTTCATCCTGTTTACGGTTTGGAAACACTCCTCAGGTGGTTCATCCAAGGCTCTCTTCACTTTGTCAGCTCACGTCACTGTGGTACTTTTGTTCTTTGGTCCAACCATGTTTGTCTATACATGGCCACACCCAAATTCACAAATGGATAAATTTCTTGCTATTTTTGATGCAGTTCTCACTCCTTTTTTAAATCCAGTCATCTATACATTCAAGAATGAGGAGATGAAGGCAGCAGTGAAGAGAACTTTCAGACCATTAGTGATTTTTAGAAAGATATCATAAGTAATTTTATAAGGGCTTTATCCTGATCATCATATCACCTGTATCTTAAAGTTTAGAATTAGCTTTTTTAGCGCATTAGCAGTTAATGTAAATGCTAACCACACTTTTTAAGAAAGCTATTTCCACCTAAAAGAATGAAGGTTTAGATAAAACTTAATTCAAAACTTATTTACTTTGGGTTGCATTTATATGTAGTAATTATAGTCATTTTATTCTAGCTAGTTTCTTTGCTTCATCTTTCTCTTCAGTATAAGTTTTTATTGTTTCAATTTATCTGTATATTTACTCATAATATGTCCTTCCAGGTAACTAAGATGCTCATTATTTACTTGATATTGATAATCTCCATATATACCAATAATGGCACTATTTCTCCTTCCTTTGGTTAGTTGGAAAATATTTATATTTCAACCAATTTCTTCAGGCTTATTTTACCAACTGTCTCTTTATAATTTTGAGGATATATTTATGTTTATCAGGAAAATTTTCTGTTCAAATTCTTTCTCAAATAGTTAAGAACAATCTTATTCCAGACTAGAGGAATACTAATATCTCCTGTTTCATTGAAGTCTGTCTTCCTGCCTCTTTTCTTCCTACTTTTTCTCTAAGATAACTGTCCCATGGTCACTCAATGTATTATATATTCGTAATGTAGACCCTGCTGGGAAGAATTTTGAAAGCCTAAATTAATGATGTCAACTGGTTTCCTTTTGTTCACATATATAGGCATAACCATGAACCAGTAATTTGTTCTTTCTTATATCTGTTCTCTAAAATTATTCTTTTGCTTTCTCTCTATTTTTGGCATTGTATTTATTCTCTACCTGGATTTATTTCTAGAAATGCATGGAAGCACTTCAATCTGTATAGTCAAGAGGAGTTATAACTGGAGAGAGATATGACTCAAATACACAAAATAAAAACTTTAAGAAATTTTGTAGTGCCTTGTAAAAATCCATTGTGAATTTTCAGTGCTTGCCAAATGTCATAAGCCCAGTACCCTATTCTTTCCATTAGTTACATCTAAACAATTTAAAAAATATAAAAACCATGTTAGGGAAGAAAAACAAAATTACTGAAAAATTGCAGAAGGGAATCAAAACTTTAAGAAGCAGTCCAGAATTAGATGTTCTTTTTAAAATTTTTGTTTTTATCATTTCTCTGTATTTCTCATAACTTTTACATGGGAACAGGCCCCACATTCAAAACTATGCTTTCATTATACAGGCATAAAAAAATCAAAGAGAAAACTAAACCTCTGGCTAGGGAATTGGGGACAGTGTTCCCTGTAAGTTAGAGAATGTAAGAGACATACATATTTTTCTTTTCTGTTTTCTTTGCCCTATTCCAGGGGACTCATTGTTGCAGAGGTATGGAAGTAAAACTTAACAAAAAAGAAGATGATAGAGGAGCCCTCTGATTGTTTAAAAAGTGTGAAGGAAATTCCCATAATTATTTTCTTTCTTTTTTTTTGCCACATTATCCCAAAGAGAGTTAATGAGTTACAGCTCAGTAGAATTCAGGCAGCTGAAACTCCAAAAGAAACCCCAGATTTCTAGTCAGATGATGCTGAAAAGGGGCCCTGCAAGTATAAGAATATATGGAAGACTCTCGGAGATGAGAAACCTGGAGAAAAATTCCCTAATTTAGTGTTTGCAACAGCACACATCTGCGAGTGGTTCTTTAGCTGTGCACATGTGAAAAAGATGCAGAGAAGTATATAGGACCTTTTAGAAGTTATTTATTTCAACTATTATCAAAAATTTTAGACTACCTAATGAGTGTTACATGTGTGGGGCAGACTCAAAGCAGCATAGTAAAGGCTTTGAAACACACTGATATTGGAACTACTACTAACAGGAGTGCAATAGAACTTGTGGTCAGAAACTTATTTGTTGCCTACTAAAAGAGGCAAACAGCAACAAAAAATTCTCCAGAGGATCTGAACAGGCCAGAATTTCACAAAATAGTATTCAAAATACCTGAGATCTAAATCTTAAATTAATTGACATATAGCAATCAAGAAAGAGTGATCAATATTCAAGGGAAAATATAATAAATAGATGTCAACACCAATATTACCAAAATGCTGGAACTGGCAGACAGATACTTTAAAGCAAGCATTAATACTACAATTTATGAGGTAAAGTAATGATGAATAGAAATATAAATGATCTGAGCAGAGATATAAACCTATAAACAAGAGTTATATGGAAATTTTAGAACTTCGAAATACAATATTTGAAATGAAAATTTGTGGAGTGGGATCTACAGCAGATGAAAATGACAAAAGAAAGACATAGTGAGCTTGAAGATAAACCAATGGAAATAATCAACTCTGAAGAACAAAGATTAAACACATACACTCTAATGGACAGAGATTAAAAAGATTCAAAAGGAAATGAACAGATTCTCAGAGACCTGGGAACAAAATGAAAAGGTCTAACATTCCTTTCTTGAAGTCCTAGAGGAAGAGAAGACATAGATTAGTATAGAAAAAATTTTTGAGGAAGGTGATTAAAACCTTAACCAATATGTGGAAAGACAAATTTTCAAACTCAAAAAGCTCAGTAAAACCAAACAGGATATGCTAAAAAACAAAACAACAAAAATTCCCTAATCATTATTATAAAATTTCACAAAACTTAATACCAAAAAAAAAAAAAATCTTGAAGGCAACCTGAGAAAAAAAGACACATTATGTAGAAGGTTAATGATACAAATGTTAACAGACTACTTAGAAGAAAACATAAAGGAAACCTAGTGAAACTTCAGGAGGTATAGGAATGGTAAATCTCTGGGTAAATACAAAGAGGTTGCTTTTCTCCTCTTAAATACTGTAAAATACCTACATGTCAAAAGTAAAATTATAACATTAAATCATGTGATTTTTCAGATATGGAAAATCCAGATCATGGAATTTGTAGATGTACTACATATGACAACGATAGCGTAAATTGAGGCAGGTATAGAGAACTCTATGTTAGGTCTTTTACATTGTGCTTCAACTAGTAAAATATTAAATTTGAGTAAGACTATGAAAAATCAGAAATGTGCATTATAATCTCTAGAGAACCACTATACAGCAAGAGCAACAACAAAGAGTTGTAGCCAAAGTCAATACAAAAATTTAAGTCAAATCTTTAACAATACTCAAAAAATCCAAAAAGGATGCAGGAAAGGATAAAGAAAAAAAACAAGAACCAAAGGGAAAACCAGAAAATAAGTGATAAAATTATGATAAAATTATTTTAATAATTTCATTAAATATAGATGTCAAAGTATTATCAGATTATAGGCTAACTATAAGAAACCCATTTCATATATGACATATATAGAGAGAGATATGTATATCTCTCTCTATATATGTTAAAAGTAACAGGATGAAAATATACCATGTAAATGCTAATAAAATAAATGGGTTTGGTACCACCACTATGGAAAACAGTATGGAGCTACCTTATAAAACTATACATAGAACTACCATATGACCCAGCAATCCCACTCTTGGGCATATATTCAGACAAAACTTTCCTTAAAAAAGACACATGCACCTGCATGTTCATTGCAGCACTATTCACAATAGCCAAGACATGGGAACAACCTAAATGTCCGCTGACTGATGATTGGATTAAGAAGATGTGGTATGAAATACTACAATACACAATGCAATACTACTCAGCCATACAAAAGAACAAAATAACATGGATGGAACTAGAGACTCTCATACTGAGTGAAGTAAGTCAGAAAGAGAAAGACAGATACCGTATGATATCACTTATATCTGGAATCTAATACACAGCACAAATGAACTTTTCATAGAAAAGAAAATCATGGACATGGAGAACAGTGTTGTGGTTGCCAAGCGGGAGGGGAGAGGAAGGGGGTGGGATGGACTGGGAATTTGGGGTTAATAGTTGCAAACTATTGCCTTTGGAATGGATCCTGCTGTATAGCAGTGGGAGCTATATCTAGTCACTTATGATGGAGCATGATAATGTGAGAAAAAACAATGTATACATGTATGTGTGACTGGGTCACCTTGCTGTATAGTAGAAAATTGACGGAACACTGTAAACCAGCTATAATGGAAAAAATAAAAATCCTTATTAAAAAATGGGAGGGGTTATGTTAATAACTAACAAAATAGACTTCAGAACCAAAAAGTTATCAAGGAAAAATATGGGCATTGCATAATAATAAAATGGTCAAGACGATATAAAAATAGTGACTGTGCAAGTCACTAATTATACAGCTTCAAAATACATGAGATAAAACCTGGTAGAATTGAAAAGATGAATAGTCAAATCCACGCTTATACTTTGAGATAATTCAGAGTGATAGAAAAGTTATACAGAAAACGCACTTAGGACAAAGACCTACATAATGCAATCAACCAATTTGATCCAATAATTATTTGTAGAACAAGCTACCCAACAAGAGTAGATGGTATACTTTTTTTTTCAACTGTACATGGAATATTTATTTTTATTTTTATTTTTTTTCATTACAGCTGGTTTACAGTGTTCTGTCAGTTTTCTACTGTACAGCATGGTGACCCAGTTACACATACAAGTATACATTCTTTTTTTTCACATTATCATGCTTGTACATGGAATATTCTTAAAGATAGATTATATTCTAGAGCAGAAGGCAAACTTAACCAAAGTTAAAAGAATTGAAATAATTCTCTAATAATAACAGAATTAAACTGAAAATTAATAGACTGATATCTGAGTAAGATCCCCAAATATTTGGAAATTAAATAAAAAACATCAACTAATACATTGGTCAAAAAAAGGAAATTGGAAATATTTGAGTTGAATGAAAATGAAAATACAATATCAAAATGGTGGAAAGCAACTACAGCTGTATTTAAAAAGTTTATACTATTAAATGCTAACATTGCAAAATAAAGAGGATGTGAACTAATACTCTAATATTTCATTTTTAAGAATTTATGGTAAATCAAATACAAATAAGTCAAAGGGAAGCAACAATGATAATAGAAAAATTATTGAATCACTGTGCTCTACACCTGAAACTTACATAATGTTTTAAATCAACTATACATCAAATAAAAAATCAGTACCTAAGAAATCAAAGTTTAAAAAGTTGAGTTTGGAGGATTTTTATCTATATGTTTCCAGTTTAGAAATTCTCTCATACTCTGCTATGAGACATGCAAAATCAGGAAAGGAATAGACTTGTTTCTTCACCGCGGAGTGGAATGTGTATTTAGTGTCTTGGGGAAATAACTGAGAGTACTCCTGTTATAGAAAAGCTGTAAGAATCACCTCTCTGGGGTTCCTATTGTGGCTCAATGATAACTAACCTGGCTGGTATCCATGAGGTTGTGGGTTTTCCATCCCTGGCCTTGCTCAGTGAGTTAAGGATCTGACATTGCTGTGAGCTGTACTGTAGGTGGCGGATGTGGCTCTGATCTGGTATTCCTGTGGC
Organism: Phacochoerus africanus; assembly: GCF_016906955.1. Classification (NCBI taxonomy): domain Eukaryota; kingdom Metazoa; phylum Chordata; class Mammalia; order Artiodactyla; family Suidae; genus Phacochoerus; species Phacochoerus africanus. The sequence goes on from NC_062552.1 coordinate 80,932,830, forward strand.
TGTGGTGTAGGCAGTCAGCTAAGCTCCAATTTGACCCCTAGCCTGGGAAGTTCCATATGCTGTGGGTGTGGCCATAAATTAAAAAAAAAAATTAAAAAAGAATCACCTCTCTGATTCTAATAAACCTGCCAATGTACAATATATAATCACTTTTTCCCAAGAGCCCCCAAATCTCATCTTCTTGTGGCATTAGCTCAAAGTCCAATACTTTGCCATTTAAATAAGTTTATATGATATTCAAGTGTATATGATTCCTTAGATACAGCTGTTTTTAGTATGGTTTTTCTTGATCCAAAGATAAATTTTTAGCCATCGGTTCCCAAACACTAATAAAATGGCAAGACATAAGGGTAACTACAGTAGATAATTTTATTTAGGAAGTTTGGAACTACGTTTAGAAATGATAGAAACATAGTCATCACTGTAATGTTTTACTGGGTTTGTTGTTTGGTTAAGTGGGAACATCAAAATAAAAGTGGGTAAGGAAATTGACTATACAGATTAATCTGAGGAAGGGAGTGAGGAAGGATATCTGGGGAGTGGGAACAATAAAAAAAATGTTGTAGGATTATTGGACTGGGGGTCCTAGTAGTGGTGAGGAATTTTTAGATTTAAAGCATTAGATAGAGTGAGTGCATCTAAATCCATCACAAGTACTGTTGGTTGTCTCTCCTAAACATATGGCAAACACCTACGTCCAAAACTCCTATACTTAGCCTAATCAACCACATTTCTTATCTTGACAAGGTGTTACTTTTAAGTGCTCTTACCTGCATCAAGTCTGTTCTCTTTCAAATCCATCTGTACACAGTAGGCTGGTGATATTCATAGATGTCAAGTCTGGTCAAATCACCTTCTTTGAGGAAGATTTTTATTCTTCCCTAATTTCTCATTCTCCTAGGAACAGTATTCTGCTAAATATTTCAGCATTATCCTGTATAAGACATATATCCAGTATGGTTCCAGGATACTGTATATCCAATATGGTTCCAGGATCCAAAACTCCTAGTGCCCTCTCTGGCCTCTTGGGGGGAGAATAAATATTTCCCTCTTCAGGGAATCTTTTGTCTTCCACTATTAGTTAACTTCTATTTATCATTTAGTTTTAGCTCTAGTATCACTTCTTCAGGAAAACCTTTCCTGATTTTCTTGCTTACATCAATTCCTTCTAATAATTTTCAATCTATTGCAGAGTAATTTTCATGCCTGCAATTGCACATTTGTGTGACTTTTGATTAATATCTAACTCTCTAGTATATAAAACCCCAAGATGGGAGAACTGTGAATCACTGGCACTTGGCACACTCCTGACATACAGGGGCTCAAAAAATACTAGTAGGATGAATGAATGAATAAATTTTCTGCATAATTTAAAATATTTTATTGCATTAAGATTTCTCTCTATATGTTTCATTTCTTTTGTGTGTCCATGCTTTCTTTTAATTTGAAGGTTTATAGTTACTTTTAGTTATTCATTGCATGCAACGTATTCAATGCTATAATTTCATTACCTCAAAGACAGTATCCATTAACTCCTCACTATGAAATAGAAATTAGTATACTTACCTTTAATCCTTTAGCCCCTTTATCTTTCCCTCTTCATGATTTAATTTTGATTTTATTATTCCTAGTTCTTAAAATCATTACCTTTATGTTTTAAAATAATACTGAATCATTCTTAATAATTAATTCTCTCCTACTGTGAAAGATAACTAGATTACTGAAACAATATTTTTTGTTATTAATATAATTACTCTTTTAAAATATATTTACTGTTTTATTGAGATATAACTGACATATAACTGTTTTTTACACTGTCATGGTTTGTAGCATTTGAATTCTGTTATTTAACCACAACCCCCAGAATTCTTTAAAATTAGACTTCATAACTCACTATTACCATGTTATCTTTGCTTTTTGCTTAGTAGATTTTATTCTCTTGTCGTTTCTTCAGTAGGGCCTCATGAGAATTCTGTTTCCTAAGTTTTTTTGTTTGTTTTGTTTTTGGTAGGCTGTTTATTTTGTGCACATGGAGTCTAGTGACTTAACTTGAATCTGCCTTGATGTGGCCCATGCGATAACATTTTTTTTTCTCCTGGATCATGATAAGCCTTTTTGTCTGTATATTCTATGCTTCTTTCATTTCATGAAAGTTTTCTTTTATCTTGAGTGTTTTCCTTTACTAAATATTGTGAACTCTTCTTAAGAAACACTATTTTTTGAAATTTATTGGATGTTATTTTACTCTATATTTTCTCTAATTCTTTTAAACTCTGTTTTTCTATTTTAGAATATTTAAACTCTCACTTTTTTCTACTTTTTTTTGTTCTTTTTTTTTTTTTTTGGTCTCTTTTTTAGGGCCACACCCTGGCACATGGAGGTTCCCAGGCTAGGAATCTAATTGGAGCTGTAGCCGCTGGCTTCTGTCAGAGCCACAGCAACACATGATCCAAGCTGCATATGCGACCTACACCACAGCTCAAGGCAATGCCGGATCCTCAACCCACTAAGCGAGGCCAGGGATAAAACCCACATCCTTATGGATGCCAGTCGGGTTCATTAACTGCTGAGCCACGATGGACACTCTGACTTTTTTCTGCTTCTAGTGATCTTCATTTCTATCATAATTTCATTTTTTTCATTTACTTTTTGAGTTTTTCCAGTTTATTTTTATCATTTCATATTTTCTGATTTATTTATGTTTACTCACATCTTCTAAATGTCATTTCAGAAAGAAGACGTATTTAAAAATTCATTGAAAAATTGCTAATAATTTATACTACATCATGGCATAACTGTTATTTGTATGCTAATAATACCTTATGTCATGTTCCCCTTTGTTTTGTATTGAAGTATATTCATAAAAGTCATCACCTGCTTTAATAAAATCATTGTGATATAATATATAATCATATTATTATCAATATTTTATATACTAGATATTTGAAGGGATATCTTGAAGGAGGAGGTAGGGGTGATCAAGCCACATGATAGAAGGAAGCAGCTGAGCTTTAGAATGCTATCTTCAAAACACCTCTTATCTGTTAGTATGACTCTCTCCTGGGCTTTTGGGCTAATTACTGGTCAGAGCATAGTCATATTTGTTAATTTTTACTAGATGTCTTATGATTTATCATTTCTTCTAATTATATAATGGGAATTTTCAGTCGTATAGTTGCTTCCCCCTGCTCTTGCCTTGATTTTTCTTCCATTACATTATACACATGACCTAATTATTTCAAAGGTGCTACATCTGCATTTTTCTCTTTAAGTTCCTTTCCCTATCACTTTCTGGTGAGGATTCACACACTCAGATATTTATGTTCAAAGTAAAGCTCTCTGGTTTATTCTCAGTGTATCCACTCCTTTTTTTTTTTTTTTTGTCTTTTTAGGGCCACACCCACAGCATATGGAGGTTCCCAGGCTAGGGGTCTAATTGAAGCTGTAGCCTCCGGCCTATGCCAGAGCCACAGCAATGCCAGATCTGAGCCACAACTGTGACGTACCCCACAGCTCACGGCAACGCTGGATCCCCAACCCACTGAGTGAGGCCAGGGGTTGAACCTGCAACCTCATGGTTCCTAGTTGGACTCATTCCACTGCGCCACGATGGGAACTCCTCCACTCCTTTTTTGTGACTGCTGAGCTTCCTGACTAGCTCAAAATCTTTGGAGGCATGTATTTTCTTTTGGCGTTCATTCTTGTCCTATTTTAATTTTTATTGTGCATAAGTTCTCCTTTACATATTGTGGCTTGGAGTTGGAGATAGGATATAGCTTACATTTATGTTTCTTCTCCTGATTTAAAAGAATAGAGAGGAAGAAGCATCTCAAGTTTGAAATCTTAGACTGGAAGTCTGAATTTATTTACATAATTGAGGTTGACCTACTGTTGTATTTTTTTCTCCTGTACATGTCTAAAATTTGGATTCTGGATCATATGTGCTTCATGAATGTGTTAGGTAATATTGACTTTCCTATAATTTAAGGAAGAAAGAGAAAAAAAAAACTTGAGAAAGTCCTAAATACATATATAAGCCAACCTTTTAATATCTATGTGATTTAGATGCTTTGTCTGAGATTAGGTGGCAAAAACTACACCTTCCTCACAATGGTTGTGAAGACCCAGTAGAAAAGGTATGAAAGTGTTATTTTTGAAGTTAATTAAATATCATTTTCTTATATAGTCACTCCACTTTTTCCCATGAAATACTGTATAGTTTTATCTCTATATATTCTTCATATTTTTAATATATTCTGTGCTTAAGTTAAATATTACTATGGTAATCACCTACAATTTAGAAATGATTAAATGAGTAAACATTTTAAAGGCCACTTTTAAAATGTTGCTCTGGAATTCACCTTCAATTATCATAAAATAAATAGGTCAAGTAGCTCTAAAATATGGTCAGTGGCCTCTTTGTAATAAGAAAATTAAATATCTCTCATTTCTCATTAACAGTTTCTCTGCTTGGATACAGTGGGAAAACCAAAACAATCATAGGTGTTAATTCCCCAGGCCAAGTGATTTCAGTCTCACAGTCCCAGATCTTGGTGGCATCACTTGGTCACTAACCCCTGGGGCTATTATTAGTTGCTGCTCTGACTGTTTTAGCTATTTGTGTATTTCTACAATGATCCTTCATAGGATCTGGTTGATTTGGGGGAAACTATATCTGTCTGAGTCTTTAACGATACTTTCTTTTAGTTCCCTTGGTAAAACAGGTAGGTGGGAAGAACAAAAATAAAATCTGTAGTGATTAAATTACTGAGCCAAGGTTTTTATGTTCCAGGAAGGCAAAAATTCAGTTTTACTCACCTCACTGGGATGTTAGCCTTCTCTTTGGCAGTTTTCTTCTGGCACTAGAAAAGGGGAATGGAGCATGGATCAGGTCCATGAAGAAAAATCACTTTGTATGGGCAGTTGAGGCTATGAGTAAGGGAAAGTGTATATCATGCCTTCAAAGAATGGGAATAAAGCTGTAGTCAAATATCAAGGAAGACCCAGGAACACTCAGAGTTTATTGTATGATTATTCATCTTCTTTTCCAAGTTTCCCACATGTTTAGCCTTGTTTTAAAATTTTTATTTTTTTCGTCTCCTGTACTTTTCTTTTGGGCCTGTGGGATATGGTCAGTATAGCCACGTGGTTGGTCTATCCACTGCCTAGAAACCTTTCAACCCTTTGTAACCTTCTCACCTGCTATTTCACTTCTCAGCCCTCATCATCCTAATGGTCGAAGTTCCTTTTGGTTGATTTCAAGCTACTGAGTATTGTTGGTGTTTGTTACCATAGAGTGGCGTGTAGGTTATTTGAAAACTTTGTCAATCCAGCCCCTAATGGGGGCTTTTCATTCATTTGTTCTTTGACAGCTCTATCACATTCATTATATTATTCCTTCTTAAATGAACACATTTGATATTTACAATGTGTGCTTATGATACACCAGTCCAAATCACCCATTTGCAAAGTAAAACATTTATGTCAATTGGTATCTCAACTTTCTTATATTTCTTCTACTATACTCTATCATCCCTCTTTTTCATTGTCACATTTCTCTACTCCCTCCCTTTATTCTCTGTTTTCATCCTCCATTCTTGATTCATTCTCTCTTTTGGCCTCTGGCCCGGGATTGGCTGTCCCCTTAACTCTGTGATTGCTCTGCCTATTTCATTGATTCCTATGCTTCCTTTTACACTATTATGTGACATTCTACATGGGTGGATCTCTGCTTTTTTTCTTTTCTTTTTTTTTTTTTGTCTTTTGTTGTTGTTGTTATTGTTGTTGTTGTTGTTGTTGCTATTTCTTGGGCCGCTCCCGCAGCATATGGAGGTTCCCAGGCTAGGGGTCGAATCAGAGCTGTAGACACCGGCCTACGCCAGAGCCACAGCAACGTGGGATCCGAGCCGCGTCTGCAACCTACACCACAGCTCATGGTAACACCAGATCGTTAACCCACTGAGCAAGGGCAGGGACTGAACCCGCAACCTCATGGTTCCTAGTCGGATTCGTTAACCACTGCGCCACGACGGGAACTCCCTTTCTTTTCTTTTTATCCTCTATAGCCTGTCCTTCATAGAATTAACTATTATACATTCATTTATTACTCTTATATGGATTATTACACAGTTATGTATTGAATCTATACTTTTTTCCATGTTTCCTTTCGTGTGTTTCAATCTGGATATCTCACTAGTACCTGAAACTCCAGTTGCTTGATATGATTGTGATAATCAGTTTTCTTCATCCCCAAAATTCCAGATCGAACTATCTTCTTTTTAAAAATTAACCCACCATTGTCCTATTCATACACAAATCTTTGACTTTACTCTTCTTCATGCTCACTCCACTTTTAATCACTCACCAATTCCTGTGGATTTTTACTTCTCAATATTTCTGTCCTCTGAAACTTTGTAGTCCTAGTGCATCTGCATGTGCAGTTCTAGTCCCAGATCTGCTTTAATTCATCATTCTCTTAAGAGGATTCCTTATCCCATTTTTCTGTCCTCCAGTCAAAGTATCATGGTTATAAATAGAGCATCTTCATTTATAACTGGCCTCATCATCAATTCTTTGCACCCACTCCTTCATTGACTCCCTACACTTATTTAATAATTCTTAAACATCTCAGATTATTTCTCATTGTCAGGCACAAACTAATCTCTACCGATCTTTGTTCTTTTCTCCAAAACATCACCTTTGCTATAGACAATCTGTACGCTTCACTATTAACCCAAATGAATACCAAACTTATCTGTTTTTAATATTTTACAATCTGCTTGCAATGACAATCTTTGTGTATTGAAATATTTACCATCTCTTACAGCTATACAGAAATGCCCCATTTGCTATGCTTCATTTTCCCATTCTTCTCATATATTAGAGGATCTATTCCACTTCTGTGACCTGCATCTCATAATGCCTTGTGTGTATGTAATATAGGGATTGACTTTGGACAATATTAGTCTTTCATGAGATCTGGCACATAGAAAGCAAATCCATATTAAATTAAGAAAATGAATAAGCGAGAAGAGAATGGGAGTAGAACATAACTAAGACTTTGGTCTTGGATAACCACCTGATTTTATAATGTGCCTAAGCTACCTCTGTTTTCTCCACTTATATAATTTAATTGGAAGTAAAATTAATAATTCTATCTACCTTATGAAAATGGAAGTTTAGAGAAAATTCTGATATCCTGAATAGCTGGTATTATGTAGTTTGGCTTCCTTACCTCAACAGATCAATATGTTTTTGTGCCAGATCAATGTGTATCTGATGGGCACAGCCTTCAGAAATCCCTTTAAGCACCTGCCATGGCCCTTTCTTCCATCTTGCCTCTCTCTTATCTTTAAAGACAAGGGAAATATCCAATGTTGTCTAAGGTTGTCAGGAAAAACAAATTTTTATTGGGGGGAATTAAAACTAATGGCTTTGGATTGTGGGGATGGCAATAGTGGAGGGAACACAGCTTGATCAGAACACAAAGCCTCTTTCTGCATCCCTTGGGTAGTCTTTGATTAATATCTTTACTTAGGAGCAACATTATTCAGAAAACATACTTCAGTGATTGGATACAAGTGTAGACATAAAAACTTTACTTAAAACAAGGTCAAGTTTCAATACTTTAGAATAATGAAAAGGATTCAGAATGTCAGGAATAATTTTCTATACTTGAAAGCCACTTGTGTAAATAATTTTGACTATTTGTAGGTATCATTTATTGTGCCATTCTACACACTAGGTACTGAGGTAGGTATGTTTACATGTATTACATCATGTATTTCTCACAACACCCAGTGAAGATGGTATTATTATCTCCTTGATAATAATGAGAAAACAGGCTCAGAGAAGTCAAGTAACTTTGTTATGCTCACACAGCAAGTGAGCATAACAAAGCCTCAATTAAAAATAAATAAATAAATAACAGGCCTGATTGATGTCAAATCCCAAGCTATTAACCATATTACATATGAGAGAAAGTCTGAATTTTTGTATTTTTAGGATTGAAAGAGATAGGAAAATTTGGAAATTATTTCTGGACTTTTGAATGTGAGCAGATAGCCATGTGATAACTTCATCATGGAGAAGAACCACACCTTTGGAATTAAGTGCACTGTGATCCTCAGTAGCAGAAGCTGACTGGACAGAGAACCCTCTTGGGGTGGTAGAATACACAGAAAACATACATGGGTAGAATTTCGTGTGCTGTTTGTCTGTTGTACTGTACACCTTCTGCTTAGTATATGTTAGACTCCTCAAGTCATAATAACAGTTAAAATTTTACAGTGTATATCATTGTACAGCATAAAAAGCAAACTTTCCGTTCATTTTCATGTGTGATTTTCTCAGAAACTCTGTGAGCCTGACAGGACAGGTAATAGAAACACCTGCCTTCCTCTAATGCAACCCAGTGTCAGAGTCAGAAGCAGCCCCAAGTCAGTGAATTAAAAGTGAGAGAGAGAGTGTGATGTTGTCTTTAACTTACCTGGGTTCTCAGAAATAGAGGCGATGATATTTCATACTCTCTGAAACTTGATCTACTTTTTCTCTTTTAATGTTTTTTTTTGTTGGTCAGTGTGCATATCTTATGTAATTTCTCCTCTACTCAATCTTTCTGATATTATTTTTTTATCTTATTTCATTTATTTAGTTTATTTTTTTGGCCATGCCCACAGTATATGGAAGTATATGGGCCAGGGGTCAAACCTGTGCCACAGCTGCAACCCAAGACGCTACAGTGGCAATGCTGGATCCTTAAACTGCTGCGCAACAAGAGAACTCCGTCTTTCCAATATTTTGAAACTTCATGCTTTCTCCTTTCTCTCTGTTTTATTTTTCCTGTGCATCTCAGATTATTCCATAGACTTTTCAGGAAAATAAGCTGAATGCTGGCTGTAGATTTAAAGATGAAATGCTAGCTACTCAGTGAGAAATATGTTGTAAAACCTAAAGTGCCTTCTCCCTGGGAGATTGTTAGTCATGGGTACTCTTAAGTTTTTAAATGAGGACTTTTCCCTTATGTATGTTAAAACTATTCAAAAAGATGATGAGAGAATCAAGAATAAATAAAGATCCTTGATGTGTAGGCATGGTGTTAATATAGGCTGGGGTTAATAATCCAACCTCTCAACCAAGAACTATCCTCTGACTGTCTCTACGTATCTGGAAATATAATATGGGCTGTATATACATGAATGATGATAGTTAATACTAAAAGGAACTTTCATGTTATATAATTCAATATAATATACTACTGTGTGTAGTATCCTTCTCTTTTCCTATTTAGTTTTCACTAATTCGTAAAGAGCCAGATCAATACCTATGCCCTTGGGGTGGACTTCCTCACCTGCATTTCTGATACTATTCATCTTCTATCTTTGAATGTCTGTAACTCATTTCCCTCCCTAAACTTACCAAGCATTTATCTTCCTATTCTCTTGACATGTATTGTATCCTGCTTTAGATTATATTTGTTATGTGTGCAATTTGTGGTTTTTTTTTCAACTGTTGTCTAGTCTCTTTGATTTATAGGAGTTAGCAAAAGAATCATTATGAAGGAAAATTGTCAATAAAAGCTAAAAGAATTAATTGAGATTTTAATTAACCCTTGAGGATAATCAAATTTAGAAAGACCAGAAGAATGGATTTCATCACCTTAAGTATTTTACAGTTGTAGTTACCAGTTTCATAGCCAACAAAATATGAAGAATCAGTACACAAATAATAATAGCAGTGGATAACTGCTTTCTTAAACATAATTAGCTATTAAATTAGTCAAATAACCTTTAATCAAGCACTTGTTTTATGTAATATTTATTTATTATTAAGCTAATATATAATTTAGTGTTATTAATGGACACTATATGAACGTTTCTGGTTAGTTTTTATTTTCAATAGGAAAAATCACTGTTTCATGTATATTTTTCTTTTTACTTGACTATTTTCTCTAGGATTTGTCTTTTTTTTTTAACAAGGGGTATGACTTTTAATCTTAACGTCCCATGGTGACAACAGATCTTATCTTTTTAAATTTCATCATGTATTTAATAAGGACAATTCAAATTTACATAGATCTGGGGTTTTAAAAAAAAAGATTAGAGAATTTTTAGGTATCTAATATTTTCAGCTTTGGAAGAAAAAAGAAAAAGAGTGGCCCCAAGTGTGCTTTTCCTCTAGTTACATTATTTCTTTTCCAGTGGGATCTGTGTTTCTGGAATAAGAATTAAGAGACCTAGGTTTTGGTCCTCAAGTCTTCCAGTTGTATGAGCTTGGATGGGGTGTCCTGTTTTTCACGTGAATGATGATCAACTTGGACAAAATGGTCTTATATAATTCCATGAAAATTTTTCATCTAATCACATGAACACCTACGATTAGGTGCTTTTCCTCACCAAGGCCTTGGACAGTTTCAACAGCTAACGAGTTTTCTGGTTCCTCCGTTGCCTTTCTGTGCATGTTTATCCCATCAGTCCTCTCCCATGCTGGTTCTCCCTGCCCTAATGAGCAGCATAGATGACTGTTTCTTGCCCTCTCCTCCAGGCCCCAGGTTCCTGGTAGTAGCAAGTGTACACCTTGAGACTGAGGACTACTGGCTTAGGATGTGACGCTGTAATCACCTTATGTAGATGAGAATAGAGAGAGATTCATGCCAGTGGTGATGCCCCAGAACTGGGGTCAGAACATTGCAATGGCTTCTTAGTTTTGTACTGTGGGATGAATGAGGGCATCAGCCAGATGAGAAAGTCTGGAGTTGTATCTCAAAAAATGAAGGACATCCGTATACCTATTCTACCGCATTTCATCAACCCCTAAAGTAATTAATCTCTATTAAAGCTTTCAGGGACTACTTTCTACTGTAAGGAATGATTGAAATGGGTATCCGGACACAGAGAAACACAACCCCATAGTCTTCTCACTTTCCACTTCACATATAAATACAATATGTATTAAAGGACTAAATCTGCAGTGTCACATTTTGCATATTATGATTTTAGATGAAGGAATCTCATCTGCCCTCCTAAAATGTGACTTATTAATGTTTGATATTCCTCTTATTTTATAATTGTTAAGTCAAAAGTTTAAATTACAAATTACCTTGAAGAGAAAGTATCTGAATGTCTTTCAAAGTCAAAGTAAGAAGGATAACATCAACTATCAAAACAGGTTATCATGCAGGCAGTACTGAGTATTTTAAAGGCTGGGGGGAACATCAGTGAACATAAAAGGGAGGCTGAGACACTGATGAACTAAAACTCAATATCTCAGCTATTCCAAATACTAACCTCAAAACTCAAGTGTATGGACAGAAAAAAAATGTTTTCAGAGACATTTCACATCATCAGTGGCTATTTTAGTCCTTAGCAGAAATTGGAGAAATCTCCCAAATACACGTATTAGGCCTAGAGAAGGCCTTTCAAGACTGGATGATGTAGGTTCCATATGAAAGCCTTACTCAATGTTGAGTCCAGTTTGGGGATTTGTAGTTATAAAACATTAAATGGAAACTAGAGGCACCCAGATTAGCTGTGAACATGATAAAATATGATGGAAAATAGTGGTTGTTCTATTTCTCATGAGAGTCCACATACTTCCCCCTATTCTACTATCCTCATAGGAGCTCCAGTTTTACATAACCCAGTTTCTTTTTTCAGCATCAATCTATAGCCTGTCCTAATTCAGTATCAATTCATGTTGCATCCAGGTGACGATCCATCTTTCGATCATGTTTTCCTCTCATCACTACCTTCTGTCAGTGGATTGTGAGAGCAAACTGGGGAGGAGAAGTGGGTTATGAGAACATGCATAAAAGGAAGATGAAATATTTTGGAAATGAGGGATAGTCAATATCAGAAGTGATTTAAACCACCGATGAGTGTCATGTACACTCATGTATCTTTTGTCCTTGCCTATTCTCTTAATTTGAGAGCAGAAAACTGTAGTGAGAGTACTGGGGATAGGTTTGAAGTATGCTGCTCACATGTTGTGATGATATTAAGTTGATTTTTGGTTTTTTTGTTTGCCTATTTGAGGAGCTGAATAATTATATATTTTTCATTCATAATGAGAACATTGAGACATCAGTAATTCTATGACACATTATCATCCCCATAATCACAATTTCATCCTCATTTTCACAATTTAATAATTTCAGTGGCAGCCCTATTGGCTGGACCAATGGATGGATGGAATCACTCAGTTGTGTCTGAGTTTGTGTTTCTGGGACTCACTGATTCATGGGAGATCCAGCTTCTCCTCCTGGTGTTCTCCTCTGTGCTCTATTTGGCAAGCATGACTGGAAACATCCTCATTGTGTTTTCTGTGACCACTGATCCTCACTTACATTCCCCCATGTACTTCCTACTGGCCGGTCTCTCCTTCACTGACTTGGGTGCCTGCTCTGTCACCTCACCCAAGATGATCTACGACCTTTTCAGAAAGCGTAAAGTCATCTCCTTTGGAGGCTGCATTGCTCAGATCTTCTTCATCCATGTTGTTGGGGGTGTGGAGATGGTGCTGCTCATCGCCATGGCCTTTGACAGATATGTTGCCATATGTAAGCCTCTCCACTACCAGACCATCATGAGCCCACGAATGTGCCTTTTGTTTCTGGCTGCTGCCTGGGCCCTTGGTGTCAGCCACTCACTGTTCCAGTTAGCATTCGTTGTTAATTTACCCTTCTGTGGCCCTAATGTATTGGACAGCTTTTACTGTGACCTTCCTCGGCTCCTCAGACTGGCCTGTACGGATACTTACAGACTGCAGTTCATGGTCACTGTCAATAGTGGGTTTATCTGTGTCGGTTCCTTCTTCACACTCCTCATCTCCTACATCTTCATCCTGTTTACGGTTTGGAAACACTCCTCAGGTGGTTCATCCAAGGCTCTCTCCACTTTGTCAGCTCACGTCACTGTGGTACTTTTGTTCTTTGGTCCAACCATGTTTGTCTATACATGGCCACACCCAAATTCACAAATGGATAAATTTCTTGCTATTTTTGATGCAGTTCTCACTCCTTTTTTGAATCCAGTTATCTATACATTCAGGAGTAAAGAGATGAAGGCAGCAATGAAGAGAGTATGCAAACAGCTAGTGATGTATAGGAAGATTTCATAAATGTTATGTTAAAGCCTTCTCTCTAGCTATAGTATAGATTTATGTTTCTATCTTATCTTTCATATTTAAGATCAAGAATTTTGAAGCATTTAATTTTTTAGTATTTTCATACTTGTAACAATTCTAAACAGATACATATATTTATTCCTGTGAAGAGTGAGCCATGAAGCATTATAATGGTGTGTCTATATAAGTCCCACTTAATTACTTTTAGCATTGTTTTAAATTTTGGGTGAACAAGACTTGTCTTTTTTAATGTACAGTTGTTTATTGCTAATAAATAGAAACATATTATACTTTTGTTTATTGACATTGTGTCCTGCAAACTTGGATACTTCTACTATCCAAAACATTACTTCTACTAATTTTTTTTATAGATTAAATAGGGTTTTCTTCATAGATTATCATTTGTTCCTGCTGTGGTCCAATGGGATCATCAGCATCTTGGCAACTCTGGGATGCAGGTTCGATTCCTGGTCCAGCACAGTGGTTTAAGGATCTGGCTTTGCCACAGCTGTGACAAGTTGCAACTATGCCTCGGATCTGATCCCTGGCCTGAGAACTCCATATACGGTGGTACAGCTGAAAAGAGAAAAAAAAATATCAATGTATATGCATATAACATCAGAACACTTAAATATATAAAGCATATATAGACAGATCTAAAGCAGAAAATAGCAGTACAGGATTTCAGTATCTTATCTCAATGATGGCTGGATCATTCAGACATAAATCAATAAGAAAACAGTGGATTTGAACAACATCATAGACCAAATGGATTGAACAGACATTTACAGAAAAATTTCATCCAACTATAGCACAATAAACATTTTTCTCAAGTAAACCCTGGAAATTATCCAGGTCAGATCATATGCTAAATTTCAAAGTAAAAAATATAATAATTTAAAATCACTTTAAGCATCTTTTCTGACCACTATAGTATGAAACTAGAAATCTCTAGCAGAAGGAAATTTTCCATAAATATGTAGAAATTAAAAAACACACTCATGAACAACTAGTTGGCCAAAGAAAAGAACCATAATGAAATAACAATTAATCAAAAGGAAAATTAAATCATAAATGGAGACAAATGAAAAAGGAAGAAAAAAATATGACAAAATTAGTGGAAGGCAGGAAATAACCGAGATTATAGTAGAAAGAAATGACCATACAGCAGAAAAAGAGTAGAAAAAAATTTTTAACAACTGAACTTTTTTTTGGCTTTTTAGGGCCATATCTGTGCCATATAGAAGTTCCCAGACCAGGGTTTGAATTAGAGCTACATGTGCTGGCCTATGCCATAGCAACACAGGATCTGAACCATGTCTGCAACCACAGCTCACAGCAATGCCAGATCCTTAACCTACTGAACGATTCCAGGGATCAAACCTGCACCCTGATGGATACTAATCAGGTTCATTACCGCTGAGCCACAGGGGAACTCCTGAACTGATTTTTTGAAAAGATTAACAAAATTGGCAAACCATTAGCTGGACTTAGCAAGAAGAAAATACTAAAGTAAATAAAATTATAAATGAAAGAGTAGCTATTACAAATGATACCAGAAATACAAAGGATCTTCATTATTACTATAAAAAATTATATGCTAACATATTGGATGAACTACAAGACACAGAAAAATTCATAGATACATATGACCTACCAAGAATAAATCGTAACTATCAAGAAAATCTGAACAGACAAATAATAACAGAAGAAATTATATCAGCAATCACAAATTTTCAAAACTGGAAAAGCCTAGGACCAGATGACTCTACCAGTCAATTCTGCTAAATATTTAAAGAATTAATATAAATCCTCAAAATTTTCCAAAAGGTTGAAGAGGAGTAAACACTCCCAAACTTATATTATGAGGGCAGCATTATCCTGGTACCACAGCTAAACTTTGACACTATAAGAAAAGAAAATCCCAGGCCAATATCCCCAATAAACATGGTTGTAAAAATTTTCAAAAAAATTGTATGAGTGAAGTTTGCTAGGAGCATGAATAGAACTGGGGTGTTCTCACTACACATATAAAAAAGTTATTTATGTGAGAATATAGTAATAGCTTAAACATGGTAATCATTTCACAATGTATATGGATATCAAAACATCATGTTTTACAACTTAATTATGTGGTTTTTAAAATTTCAATTATACCTCAACAATACTGAAAACTGGGAAATATGATGAATCATGAAATAGGGAAAGTTAAAAAAATCATTTAATGTCATTCACCATTAGGGAATTGTAAAATAAAACAACAGTGAGTGAGATGCCCATTACCCACTTATTACAATGCCTAAAATCCAAAACCAAATGCTTGGAAGGATGTGAAGCAACAGAAGCTCTCATTTTTTTCCTGCCCAGTGTATATAATAGTATACCACTTTGGAAAAGAGCTGGACACTTTCTCACCAAATTAAATATACTTTTAACATACCATTCAGCAATTATGCTCCTTTGTATTTTCCCAAATGGGTTGAAACTTATATCCATACAAAAATGTGCACATGAGTGTTTATGGAAACTTTATTCGTAATTGCCCAAACTTGAAGCTACCAAGATGTCCTTCAGTGGGTAGATGCATTAATAAACTGGGGCATATCCACACAATGGAGTACTATTAATGCTAAAAAATAAATGAGCTATCAAGCCATAAAAAGATATGGAAGAACCTGAAAGGCATATTAGTCAGTGAAATAAGCCAATCCGAAAACACTGTATACTATGCAATTCCAACTACACTACACTTTAGAAAAGGTAACACTATGGAGATAAAATAACAGTAGTTTGGGGGAAAGAGAGAGGGTTTAATAGGTGATGTACAGGAAATTTTTAAGACAGTGAAACTATTCTGTATAATATGTGTTGATACATGACATTAGACATATGTCCAAACTTATAGAATATACAACACCAAGAGTAAGCCCTAATGTAAACTATGCACTTTGCTGATAATAGTGTGTCAGTATTCTTCAATGATTGTAAAAAAAGCATAGCACAAGACATTGGTGGTGGAGCTGTGTCCCTGCATTCGTGCATGGATGTGTGTGTGTTGAGGGATTATATGCATAGGCATATTCTGCCAACTTTTGATGTGAACCTAAAACTGTTGTAAAAAATTAAGTCTATTAATTTAAAAACAAATAAAAAACTTAGTTGGTAAATAGTGCTCAAGTTCATGGTAGATAGTATTGCTAGAAGTCTGAACAGGTACAGAGGTAGTTCAAGCAGGCTTATAGTATTTTCTGGACCATATAAACCAAGTGTTACAGTTTTCAAGCAGGCTCAAGGAGTTGTAGAGCTTTCTTTTGTTCTAGACTTTATTCCAAACTGGAAATATTTTGCATTACTTGGTTCTTAAATTGGAAAGCCATGCATATATTACCTCCAACATATTAAGTAACACAGAGAATCATGCCTCTTTCTTAGGGTTAGATGCAATGGTATAAGATATCACTGCTTGTCTACATTGTACAAGGGTGTCTTAACCTGAACTATGTCTAGTCACTTATGATGGAGCATGAAAATTGGAGAAAAAAGAATGTATACATGTATGTGTAACTGGGTCACCATGCTATACAGTAGGAAAAAATTGGGGAAATAACAATAAAAATAAAATTTCCACTGACAGCTCTCTGAATATTTTTGAGTTTTCTTTTCCACTCTATAACATATATGTATGTCTTACCAAGGTATCTAGATTGGTTACTACTTTCTGCTTAGGAAGTCCAACTGACATATTAACAATATGATCAATTATCATGATGTTTTTTGGAATAGAGGAATGAAATTCCATATAGATTAGATTATAACGTAAGACTTGGAACACTGGTTTTCCCTGAAATAGGATGGTGAAGGTGTATGAGGCTATAGCTATTGAAAGAAAATTGCTTATGATGATCCTTGCTAATAAGCATAGAGAAAAAAATGCCAGATAATGGCTGTACACTAGGAATCATGACAATTAATTGTTTCTGGAACAGAAGCTGCAGTTAAGTCACCACTTGATTAATTGCTCTTTTCCAAGATCCATTTATCTCCTTTATAGGCAAAAAGATGATTTGAATAAGGATATGGAAGGAATCACCAGCTCTGTATCAAGTCCATGATTGTATCACTAATCTTGGAATGTGTTCCAAGAATTTGGTGATGTTTCTAGTTTACTCTTTCAGTATGTAGAGATAGTTTTAGTGGCTTATATTAGGCCACTTATGCATTAGTAATTCATATGCTTGTATCAGAGGACCAACACAAAGATTCTTCCATAAAGTATGTTTGAACTCTGAATTCTAGAATTCCTGAAATAACACTTAATGGGTTGAGAATCACTGGTCCGTCCCTGAGACAGCTCCAAGCAAAACTCCATCCACCATTTGATCTCCATCAGACTTTCTGACTAGTGGACCACAGAAGTATTTCAAATCTCCAGAATTAGTGTAAGTCCAGAGCTAGGGTCTGGTAATTCTCAAAGGGTCTGGTTATTTCTCCTTACACAGTGTTTAATCATTTTGATGAATGATCATAGCTTTAAGGAAAGCTATGAGAAATATTTATAGTATACTTTTTTTTTTTTTTTTTGCCCTATACTAAGCTTCTTCAAGGAGACCTAGTCTCCTTTTTATCCCTGTGGGTTTTGTATTTATAACTGACACCATTTTGGAAATTTGTTGAGATGCCATGAATCTCTACTGTTCTCATTTAAGTCACATTTGTGTTCACCAGACATAGAAATTTTCTACTCACACAAATCAAGTCAGATTTTAATTGTTTACTTATCTGTTTAAGCTCTAGAGATACCGTGGTTTATTATCCAGTGCCAAAGATGTCATTAGGTCACACTGTTGTAATTGCTGCTTCACTTATGTTGCTTATTATAGAACCCCTATTCATTTTATGTCTGGTAATGATAAATGCTGGCACTTGACCACTGCCACTGCAGTATCTCATCATCCCCAATGAATTTTTCCAAAGAAGACAAACAGATGGCCAACAGATTCATAAAAATGTGCTCAACATTAGTAATTAGGGAAAAGCAAATAAAAACTAAAGTGAGCTATTGCCTTACATCTATTAGAATAGTTATCATTAAAAGGATAAGAGGAAGGAAGAGGAGCAAGATGGTAGAGGAGTAAGAAGTTGCACACTTCTCCCACAAACACATCAAAAAAACACATCTACATGTAAAACTACTCGCACAGAACATCAACTGAATGCTGGCAGAAGAACTTAAACCTCCAAAAAGGCCAGAAACTTGAGATAACTGAGTAGAACAAAAAAAAAAAAAAAAAAGAGAAAAGGAATCAGGACAGGACTAGCACTCCCGAGAGGGAGCTGTGAAGGAGAAAAAGGAACCCACATCCTGGGAAGCCACCTAAATGATGAAAGATCCGCTGAGTTGGCGGGACCTCAAAGTTGCTGAGAAAAGTGCAGCAGCTGGACTAAGAACAGCAAAGCAGAGTGAGAGCTGCACAGATCATCTGAACCTCCAGCCCGGACACCACAGCCTGAGATGCTCAGGCGGGGGCTGGGCACTGAGCCTCAGGCTCTGGAGGTCAGTCCTGGGGAGAGAACTGGAGATGGCATGAGGGGCTAAGGAGCAGTTAGCCATGGGTTAAGGAGGGAATGTCATGGCAGAGGGAACCTGGGAGAAAGTCTGGACCTGTAGGAGAGGCAAGGTGACATTGTTGATGAGGGGAGAAGAAGAGGCGCAGGCCGCCATAGGAAACTCCCTGCTCCAGAGCATGTGTATGCCTGCAGGCTCAGAGGGCAGGGCAGCTCTGGCTCTGTGGAGGCTATGGGCTTTGAGAAGCCTCTTGCTCATTTAGGGGAGATTAGGCGCTTCTTGTGCAGGCTACTGGTGGCCAGGCACCTATTGTGTGGGTTAAGGGCATCAGGGGGCCAAGTGCAATGTAGTGCCTCTTGCACAATCTATAGGTGGCAGGGACAACTGCAGTGGTGGTCTCAGAGGCCAGAGGGAGGCCTGACCTGCCACCACTGGGGGCCTGTGGGCTCCACCAGTGACCCCAGTCACTTCAGGGGTTGGTAAAAAAGAAAAAGAGATTGCACTGCAACCGAGCACCATATACTGTTGCTCTCACTCCCCTAGGAACATAGCCACCCTGCAGCTGCCACTGCCAAACTCTCTGGGCAACACCCAGACACTTGATCACTGTCCCTTCCCAAGATCCTACAACTAGGAACAACTGGTGCAGTACCTCCTGTATGGGCCAAGTGGGACAGGGTGCTTCTTGCATGGTCTGCAGGTGGCAGGGGCAAACCGCCTCAGTTATCCCTGATTCCAGAGGTGGGCATGGCCCATTGCCATCACTGATATCTGAACAAAAACCACTTGCAGCCCCATTCATCTAAAGGGCACCACAGAGGAGGGCATTGTGACTGAACACCACGTGCTGGTGCTCTCGCATCCCCGGGAACACACCTGCCTGCTGCTGCCACTGCTAAACATTTCAGGCAGTACCTACATGCCTGATCTATGTCACTTCCCAGGATCCTACAACTAGGAGCACCGTGCACAGCACCTCATATGTGGGGTAAGTAAGACTGGTTGGTTCATGCATAGTCTACAGGTGGTGGGGAGAAACCACCACAGTTGTCACTGACTCTAGAGATGGTCATGCCCTGCTCCCAGTAGGGGTCCCTGAACAGGCACCACTGTGTCTCCAATCACCTCAGAGTAGGGCATTGCAATCAAACACAAACTGTTGTTGCTCTCACTCCCCTGGGAACTCACGCACCCTGCTGTTGCTACTGCCAAATGCTCTGGTCACCTTGAAGATCTGCCTAGAGCTTATTACCACTTCCCAGGGCCCTGCAACTAGGAGTAGCCTGTGCCACCTTCCTGCAGGTCCTTGCTGCTATTGAGACTGCAATGAACAGGCACTGACTGCTGGCCCTACCCATTGCCACCTTCTCCCTGAAAACACACTGGGCATCCTGGGAACAACAGCCTGCTCACACCAAAGAAAGAGACAGAAAATATTCAAACTCCCACACCAAAAATAAATAGTAACCCCCCCCCCAAAATACCAAGGGGTATTCTTGCATAGAAGTAGCCTTACAAGACTACAGTTTGGCTTCCCTAAACTCACAGAAAAAGAAAAACAGAAAAAGAAAACACAAGCAAGATGAAGAAGCACAGAAACCATTCCCAGTCAAAGAAACAGGAGAATTCACCTAAAGCAGTGAACAATGAAACAGACTTCTGCAGTCTGACAGACTTTGAATTCAAAAGGGAGGTATTGAAAATACTGAAGGAATTAAGAGAGGATATTAACAGTAATGCAGATTCCCTCAGAAAGGAACTAGAAAATATAAGGAGGAGCCAAGACAAACTAGAAAATTCATTTGCAGAGATACAAACTGAGCTTAAGGCAATAAAGATCAAAATAAATAATACAGAGGAACAAATTAGTGACATGGAAGATAAAATAATGGAAACCACCTAATCAGGACAGCAGATAGAAAACCAAATGAGAAAACATGAAGGCAATATAAGAGACCTATGGGATAATATAAAGCAGGCCAATCTATGCATAATGGGAATTCCAGAAGGAGAAGAAAAAGAAAAGGGGATTGAAAATATATTTGAAGAAATTATGGCTGAAAACTTTCCAAATCTAAAGCATACTGATATCAAGATACAGGAAGCACAGAAGGCCCTAAACAAGTTGAACCCAAACAGGCCCACACAAAGACATATTATAATAAAAATGGCAAAAGTTATAAGATAAAGAGAGCATTCTAAAGGCAGCAAGAGAAAAGCAAAGTGTCAATTATAAGGGAACCCCATAAAGCTATCAGATGATTTCAATACAGAAACACTATAGGCCAGAAGGGAGTGGAAAGATATATTTAAAGTGCTCAAAGGAAAAAATATGCAACCTAGAATACCCTATCCAGTAAGAATATCATTTAAAATAGAAGGGGAAATAAAGAATTTCTTCAACAAACAAAAGCTAAAAGAGTACAGCAATACTAAACCCATTCTAAAAGTAATACTGAAAGGGCTTCTCTAATTTAAAAAAAAAAAAGAAGAAGAAAAGAGAGAAATAGAAAAGAGAAAAGAAGAATTAGGATGGAGGAAATTACAACTGGAAAGCAATCACTTAAGCCAGAATACAGATATAAACATGAAGATGTTAAAAAAAAAAAGACATCAAAATCATACAATGTGAGGAAGGAAAGTAAGAAAACAGATTCCTTTTTTTATCTTAATGATGTCTCTGAGCCTATATGACTATCAGGCAAAAGCAAGCAGATATATATATAAGATGGGCTTAACGTGCTTAAAAAATAGGGCAACAACAAATTAAAACCTAACATTACATTCACAAAAACTGAAAAGTACTCAAGCATAAAATACTTGGGAAACCATCCAACCCAAAAAAGAAAGGAAGAAAAGAGAAACATAGAATCAACTGGAAAACAAGGTTTAAAAGGGCAATAAATACATTCCTATCAATAATCACCTTAAATGTCAATGGACTAAATGCTCCAATCAAAAGACACAGAGTGGCAGATTGGATAAAAAAGAAAAAACCTTCCATCTGCTGCCTACAAGAAACTCACCTTAGAGCATAGAACATATATTGATTGAAAGCAAGGGAATGGGAAAAGACATTTTATGCCAATGGACAAGACAGGAAAGCGGAAATTGCAATACTCATATCAGACAAAATAGACTTCAAAATGAAGGCCATTAAGAAGGACGAAGAAGGACAGTATTTAATGGTGAAAGGATCCATTCAAGAAGAGGACACAAAGCTAACCTCAAAAATTTAAGAACATAGAAATTATTTCATGTATCTTCTCTGACCCCCATGCCATGAAACTAGAAATCAACCACAGAAAAAGAAATGAGAAAAAAATAACTACATGGAGACTAAACAACATGCTACTAAAAAACCAATGGGTCAATGAGGAAATCAAGGAGGAAATTAAAAAATACCTCATGACAAATGATAATGAAGACACAACCACTCAAACTCTATGGGATGCTGCAAAAGCAGTGCTTAGAGGGAAATTCATAGAAATATAGCCCTTCCTCAACAATGAAGAAAAATCTAAAATTGACAACATAAATCATCACTTAAATTAATTAGAAAAAAAGAACAAACAAAACCTAAAGTCAGCAGAAGGAAGGAAATCATAAAGGTCAAAGAAGAAATCATTTACATAGAGATTAAAAAATAGAAGAAATCAATAAAACCAAGAATTGGTTCTTTGAAAAAGTAAATAAAATTGACAAACCTCTGGCTAGACTCACCAAGAAGAGGAGAGAAAAAACCCAAATAAACAAAATAAAAAATAAAAAGGGAAAAGTCACAACTGAAACTACAGAAATACAAAAAACCATGAGAAATACTATGAACAATTGCATGCCACCAAATTTGACAACCTAGAAGAAATGGACAACTTTCTAGATTCTTACAGCTGGCCAAAACTGAATCAAGAAGAAAGAGATCAACTGAACAGACTAATCACTAGAAATTAAATTGACTATGTCATAAAAACACTCCCTACAAATAAGAATCCAGGACCAGATGGCTTCACAGGCGAATTCTAACAAACATATAAAGAGGAACTTATACCCATCCCCCTTAAACTTTTTCAAAAGGTCGAAGAAGAAGGAACACTCCCAAAAACATTCCATGATGGCACCATTGCCCTAATTCCAAAACCAGACAAAGATACCACCAAAAAGAAAACTACTGGCCAATATCTTTGATGAATATTAATGTAAAAATTCTCAACAACATTTTAGCCATCCAAATCCAACAACATATCAAAAAGATCATACACCATGACCAGGTGGGATTCATCCCAGGTGCACAAGGATGGTTCAACATAAGCAAATCAATCAACGTCATACACCACATTAACAAAAGAAAAGTCAAACACCACATGACCATCTCAATAGATGCAGAAAAAGCATTCGACAAAATCTAACATCACTTCATGATCAAAACTCTTACCAAAATGAGTAAAGATGGAACATACCTTAACATAATAAAAGCCATTTATGACAAACCCACAGAAAATATAATACTCAATGGAGAAAAGTAGAAAGCCTTCCCCCTAGAATCTGGAATGAGACAAGGATTCCCACTCTCACCACTGTTATTCAACATAGTAGTGGAAGTCCTAGCCACAGCAATCAGACAAACAAAAGAAATAAAAGGCATCCAGATAGCAAGAGAAGAGGTAAAACTGTCACTGTATGCAGATGACATGATACTATGCATAGGAAACCCTAAGGACTCAACCCCAAAACTACTTGAACTGATCAACAAATTCAGCAAAGTAGCAGGATATAAGATTAACATTCAGATATCACTTGCATTTCTGTACACTAACCATGAAATATTAGAAAAGGAATACAGAAATACAATATCTTTTAAAATTGCACCCCAAAAAATCAAACGCCTGGGAATACACATGCCCAAGGATGTAAAGGCCTTATATGCTGAGAACAATACAACATTAATCAAGGAAATTAAAGAAGAAGTAAAGAAATGGAAAGATATTCCATGCTCCTGTGTTGGAAAAATTAATATTGTAAAAATGGCCATACTACCCAAAGCTATCTACAGATTCAATGCAATCCCTATCAAATTACCCATGACTTTTCACAGAACTAGAACAAACCATCCAGAAATTTATAT
This sequence comes from Phacochoerus africanus, assembly GCF_016906955.1. Taxonomy (NCBI): domain Eukaryota; kingdom Metazoa; phylum Chordata; class Mammalia; order Artiodactyla; family Suidae; genus Phacochoerus; species Phacochoerus africanus. The sequence continues at coordinate 80,956,640 of NC_062552.1, forward strand.
GGAACCACAAAAGACCCAGAATTGCCAAAGCAATTCTGAGGAACCAAAACCAAGCAGGAGGCATCACTCTCCTGGACTTCAGGCAATATTACAAAGCCACAGTCATCAAGACAGTGTGCTACTTGTACCAAAACAGACATACAGACCAATGGAACAGAATAGAGAATCCAGAAATAAACCCTGACACCTATGGTCAATTAATCTTTGACAAGGGAGGCAAGAACATAAAACGGGAAAAATAGTCTTTTCAGCAAATGGTGCTGGGAAACCTGGACAGCTGCATGCAAATCAATGAAACTAGAACACACCCTCACACCATGCACCAAAATAGACTCAAAATGGCTGAAAGACTTAAGTATAAGACAAGACACCATCAAACTCCTGGAAGAGAACATAGGTAAAAACATTTTCTGACATCAACCTTACAAAGGTTTTCCCAGGTCAGTCTTCCAAAGCCACAGAAATAAAAGCAAAAATAAACCAATGGGACATAATCAAACTGACAAGCTTTGGCATGGCCCACAAAACCCAAAAGAAAACAAAAAGACAACTTCCAGAATGGCAGAAAATAGTTTCAAATGACGCAACCGACAAGGGCCTAATCTCTAAAATGTGCAAGCAACTTATACAGCTCAACAGCAAAAAAGCCAACAACCCAATGGAAAAATGGGCAAAGGACCTGAATAGACATTTCTCCAAGGAAGATCTACAGATGGCCAACAAGCACATGAAAAAATGCACAACATCCCTGATTATTAGAGAAATGCAAATCAAAAACTACCATGATATAGCACCTCACATCAATCAGAATGACCATGATTAGTAAGTCCTCAAATAACAAATGCTGGAGGGGTTGTGGAGAAAAGGGAACCCTCTTGCACTGTTGGTGGGAATGTAAGCTGGTACAACCACTATGGAGATCGGTATGGAGGTACCCTAGATATCTATGCATAGGACTAGATATGACACAATAATTCCTCTCTTGGGCATACATCTGGACAAAACTTTTCTTGAAAAAGACCCATGTACCCGCATGTTCATTGCAGCAATATTCACAATAATCAAGACACGGAAACAACCCTAATGTCCATTGACAGATGATTGGATTAGAATGATGTGGCACCTATACACAATGGAATACTACTCGTCCATAAATGAGAATGAAATAATGCCATTTGCAGCAACATGAATGGAACTAGAGACTCTCATCCTGAGTGAAGTAAGTCAGAAAGAGAAAGACAAATAGCGTATGATATCACTTATATCTGGAATCTAATATACAGCACAAAGTAAACTTTCCACAGAAAGGAAAATCATGGACTTGGAGAATAGACTTGTGGTTGCCAAGGGGGAGGGCGAGGGAGAGGGGTGGTTTGGGAGCTTGGGGTTAATAGATACAAACTATTGCCTTTGGAATGGATTAGCAATGGGATCCTGCAGTGTAGCACTGAGAACTATGTCTAGTCACTTATGATGGAGCATGATAATGTGAGAAAATAGAATGTGTACATGTATGTGTAACTGGGTCACCATGCTGTACAGTAGAAAAAAGTTGTTTTGGGGAAATAACTATTAAAAAATATTTAAAAAATGAAAAAAGGGCAAGAGATAATGAGTGTTTAGAGAACGTAGAGAAAAAGGGAACATTTGTGCTTTGTTGGTGAGAATGTAAACTGATGAAGCCACTTTGGAAAGCATTATGGAGGATTCTCAAAAAATTAAAAATAGAACTCTCTTGTGATCTGGCAATTCTATTCCTGGGTCTATATTAAAAAATAAAAACTTCAAAACAGTTCAAAAAGATATATGCACCTCTGTATTCTTGTAGCATTATTTACAATAGCTGAGACATGGAAACCTGACTATCTGTGATGGATAAATGCTAAGAAAATATCACCCACAAACACACATGAATATTATTTAATCAAAGAAAGTAAGTCTTGCTATTCGAGATATCAATTTTGCTAAGTGAACTACATCAGATAGACAAATATAAATATTGTATAATCTCATTTATTTGTAGAATCTAAAAACAAACCCTCCAATCAAAATCCAAAACAACCACAAAAAACCCTAAACCCAGAACAAACTCATAGATACAGAAAACAAATTGGTGTTTCCCCAAAGCAGGAGGCTGGCCAAATGCGGCAAAGTCATCAAAAGTACAAACTTCTAGTTGTAGAATAAATAATCCCTGGGGTATATTAAACAGCATGATAACTATAGTTAATAATACTGTTAAGACAGTAAGTCTCAAAAATTCTCATCAAAAGAAAAATAATTGTAACTATATGCATGATGAATGTTAACCAGGTACCGTGGTGACTTTTTTCAACACATACAAATATGTAATCATCATGTTGTATAGTTGCAACTAATATATGTCAATTATATCTTTAAAAGGAATGTGTTCTCTAAGTTTGTTTGCTATTATCTGGAATTTTGTCTGATCAGATTAGATTTAAAAGTATTAATGATCCTGCTGTAAGCAATAGAGGAGATACTGATGGTCCTTAGCATACTTTGGCAAAACAATTATATCAGTTATCACCTGTAGACACCTGTAATCAAGTGTACATAGAGCACAAAGCTTTGGATGATCAAGTAATTGCAGTCACAGAATATTTTAGTAAAAGTAAGGAGTATAATGAGTTAATAAGTGACCTGGATATATTGGGAAAAGAAAATTACGATTTTTAAGGCTTTAAATTCCCATCTCAAGACCAAGTGAAGGACTTGTTCTAAAATAAACTTATGTTTTGTAATTATAGGGTCATATCATCATTTAAGGAATATATTTTAATATGTGGGTTGCTGAAGTATAAGGCAAATTAAATTCACAACCTCATGCTGTCTCAAATTTGTAGGATTGACAGGGAAGGGGTAAAACCTTGAAAATTAAGATGGGGAATATTGGTAGATTCCAATAAAACTAAGAAAACTGTTCCTAATTTCTCCACATCTTTATTTACTATTAGAAGTGATTTTATTTCCTTAACCTGAAGGAATATGTCTCTGCTTACCTGAAGAAGTTGTAATTACCTCTCCTGAGTTGGTTACCATACAGGGGGCTGCCAATAATCCTCAATATCTGACACAACTTATTTTGCTTCTAGTCCTAAAACTAGGCTTATCCTCCAGAAAGCACCAGTGAAAAACAGGGCAAAGTGAGATTCTTAGAAAGATGCAATATACACCAAAAATTACAATATTTTACATATTTATATCAGTAGAAATACATATCATATGCATGGGAATGGATCCTGAATGGATCAGGATGAAAAAAGTATAATTTTGATCAGGTTAATTTAATGATGTTATTATGTTATGTAATGATTCTGTATTCAGAATGTTACCTCAGAGTCACTGTAGCAGTGTATTTGGTTGACTACAAACTTAGATGCAAAGTTAGCAGACATAAATGAGGTTTATTGTCAGAACCTCCTTTGTCTACTGCAGAAGAAAGTATTTCAGAGGCTTAGGGAGATTGCAGTGCTTTATTGATTCAGTTTTCCTTCTGGGTAATTTTTATTCAATTATTATTTGCTTTCCTTCTTATTCAAGGGATATCTTTTTGTTTCATGATCAAAAAAAAAAAAATCTTAGGTGAAGGAAATGGTAATTTACAGAAAGAGATACCAACCCCAAGTGACCCATTAACCACTTTCCCCTTAGTTACCCTGGGAAAACCAAAATAATTCTAGGAGACAATTCCCACAACATACTGATTTTTGTATGGCGATGCCAAGTCTCTGAAGTTGCACTTGGTCACTACCCAAACACAATTAATACTGTTAATTAACTCCTTTACAGTGGCAGCATTTTGTGTAACTCTGCACAGGGGAGAATTATGCAACAGGTGGAAACTTTCTGAGTTGTTCTGACTCCCTGAAGATGCAGTTGCTTTATGCCTTGCAACAGAGGAACACAATTTCCTTTGCCTGTTGTGATTCAGTGTAAAAACATGCATGTACTGATTGGTGTAGCCCCTATCAAGGGAAGTTGAATGTAGGACTCCAGACAAAGGTTGGAGGTTTTGTGCTGCCATGCATTTACCATACTTTGATTTTTTTATTTTTTATTTTATTTTATTTATTTATTTTTTGTCTTTTTGCCATTTCTTGGGCCGCTCCTGCGGCATACGGAGGTTCCAAGGCTAGGGGTCGAATCAGAGATGTAGTCACCGGACTACTACAGAGCCACAGCAAGGTGGGATCCGAACTGCGTCTGCAACCTATACCACAGCTCACGGCAATGCCCGATCGTTAACCCACTGAGCAAGGGCAGGGACCGAACCCGCAACCTCATGGTTCCTAGTCGGATTCGTTAACCACTGTGCCACGACGGGAACTCCAGATTTTTTTATTTTTAAATTGCAAAATAAAACACAATCCAGAAAATTTCACAAAAATAAATTTATTGTTTAATTAATTTTTATTAAGTAATTGTTATCCAAATCAAGATGTAGAACTCAGCTATCCCATCCCAGAGATCTTCTCTATGATTTGTCCAAATCACGACCACCTTTCCCCTCAAAAGTAACCATGATTCTGTTAGACTTCCTTATTTTTTTAACAGTTTATATTTTAAATGTGCATCACACATTCTATAGTTTGTTTTGCCCATTTTTTTTTTCAGTCAACATAGCTTTCAATTATCTTCTAATTCAGTTTTCCCTCCAGCATTTTTCTCTTCCTTATAATTTACTGGTTCAAAAAATTGGATCTTTTGACACTATTTCCCACACTCTGAATTTTGGTGATTGCATACTTGCAGTGCAGTTCAACATCTCCCAGATCTTTTAATTTTATCCAAAAGTAGCTGGATCCAGAGGTTTCCCCCAAAATACTTTTTTTTGGTAAAATTATAGGTAATATTATATTCTTGCATGAGGAGGCATAATTATGGTTTACCCCTCTGTTATAAGCAACTGTAATGCCCCAGTGTGTTTGTGTATGTGTTTATGTGTGTGTGTGTGTGTGTGTGTGTGTGTGTAGACACACTATATACATTAAAATATTGAGAGGAGGAGAGAGAGAATTACATTGATGATACTAATTCTTTCTAACCCAGTAGGCTTCTTTTTACCTTCTCCTATTCTGTATCTCTCTCCTTTCATTCTCTCACTGAGAACAAAATAAATAAATTTACTCATTTGCTTATTCCTACAATGCACACAAATTGTTTCAGAATTACTATATTCATACTACAATAAAAAGTAACTGTTAGAGAAATTTCCTTGTAGTTATTTTTTCAGTGAATAGTATTTAGTAAAATTATTATCTTCAGAAGTTAATTAGGATAAAAGAAGGAACAGTCTAAAAAAACTTTAATAAGACTAGTTCATATTTTGCTCCTTCACTTTGGCTAAGCCAGTTGTTTGAAACATATTTGGGTTCATTTTTTCCTCTTTGCATTCAGTTTTATAGTCTTATAACAACTTAGCTTTGTCAGGTTAATTTTAATTTTTGAATATGTAAAAGATTAACAGGAATGAAATGCAAAGTTATGTTTTCTTGGAGAAGTGTCCTGTTCTCCTATATCCCTTCTACCACATTCTCTCCCGACTTTCATAGATAACATCTGTTATTCACTTCTGGAACATGTTTGCTACATTTGTTTTTTTTAAACAAATTAATATATTTTAAAAAATATGTACACTCTTTTTTTCATACCATCGTCCATCATGTTCCAGCTCAAGAGATTGGGCATAGTTCCCTTAGCTGTACAGTAGGTCCCCATTGCTTATCCATTCCAAATGTAACAATTTGCATCTACTGACTCCAAAATCCTTGTCCATCCCACTCCCTCCCCACTCCCTTTGGCAACCACAAGTCTGTTCTCCATAACCGTGATCTGTTCTGTGTTTTAGATAAGAGGATTTATGACATATTTAGATTCCACATATAAGTGATGTCATATGGTATTTGTTTTTCTCTTTTTGACTTACTTCACGTAGTATGAGAATCTCTAGTTGCATTCATGTTGCTGCAAATAGCATTATTTTGTTGTTTTTTATGGCTGAGTAGTATTCCACTTTATGTGTGTACCACATCTTCTTAATCCATTCATCTGTCGATGGACATTTAGGTGTTTCTATGTTTTGGCTATTGTGAATAGTGCTTCAATGCACATGGGGATGCATGTATCCTTTTAAATGAACATTTTTGTCTAGATATATGCCCAGGAATGGGATTGCTGAATCATATAGTAGTTCTATATTTAGTTTTCTGAGGTACCTCCATAGTGCTTTCCACAGTGATTATATCAATTTACATTCCCATCAATAGTGAAACAGTGTTCACTTTTCTCTACACCCTCTCCAGCATTTGTTATTTGTTGAATTGTTAATGATGGCCATTCTGACTGGTGTGAGATGGTACCTCATTGTAGTTTTGATTTGCATTTCTCTAATAATTAGTGATGTTGAGCATTTTTTTTGCATGTGACTGCTGGCTATCCATATTTCTTCTTTGGAGAAATGTCTGTTAAGGTCTTCTGCCCATTTTTCAATTGAGTTGCTTGGTTTTTTTTGTTGTTATGTGAGTTGTTTGTTTACTTTAGAGATTAGTCCCTTGTCTGTTGCATCATTCAGAAAGATTTTCTCCCATTATGTGGGTTGTTTTTTTGTTTTTTAATGGTTTACTTTGCAGTGCAAAAGATTTAAGTTTAATTAGGTCCTGTCATTTTATTTTTGCTTTTATTGACCTCATTCTAAGAGGTGGATCAAAGAAGATGTTGCTGTGATTTATGTCAAGAAGTGTTCTGCCTGTGTTTTCCTCTAGGAGTTTCATAGTATCTGATCTTGTATTTATGCTTTAATCCATTTTGAGTTTATTTTTGTGTATGATGTTAGAGAGTGTTCTAACTTCATTCTTTCACATATAGCTGTCCAGTTTTCCCAGCACAACTTTTTTCCACTGTATGATCTTGCCTCTTTTGTCATAGGTTAGTTGACCACAGGTGCTTGGGTTTATTTCTGGGCTTTCTATCCTGTTACCATTGATCTATATTTCTGTTTTTGTGCCAGCACCATATTGTTTTGATAACTGTAGCTTTGTAGTATGACCTGAAGTCAGAGAGTCTGATTCCTCCATTTCCATTTTTCTTTTTCAATATTTCTTTGATTATTTGGGGTCTTTTGTGTTTCCATACAAATTTTAAAATATTTTGTTCTAGCTCTGTGAAGAATGTCCTTGGCAATTTGATAGGGATTCCTAATAAATTTTCTTATTTTTGTTATTTCTTACTCAAAATTTGAGTACTATATGTAGTCCTTAGCAGTTTGTATTTTTCGCTTAGGAAATTCTTCCTTTTTGGTTCATGGAACTCTTCTCAATTTTTTTTTTAGTTTTGTAGTATTCCTTTGTGTATATGTTTCAGAGCACACAAACCTGTTATCTCCAATACTTGCAGATTTATGTATTTACACTGTCTTACAATCATGATAATACTGCATATGTATTTATATAGCTTTGGTGGTAAATCTCCAGGGTAAATCCTAATAGTAGGCATGTTGAGTTAAGGACTAAAACATGACATGGTTTTGTTAGACATTACCAAATTCTCCTCCATAGGGGTGAAACTATTTTGCATTTCCATATGAACCTTAGCATTTCGTGATAAGAGCCTTGGTGGTTTTCCAACCTGACGTGTCAGAAATGGCATCTTACTGTGGTTTTAGTTTTCCAGTATCTTAGTTTGGTTGAAGTTAAAAAATTGTTTTATATGTTTAGGGGATGTATTTTCAGGGTTTATATCTTTTCATTTTTCCACTGACATTTTACATAGTGTAAAATCCATCATTTTAAAATGTGACCAATTCAGTGGCATTTAGTATGTTTACAATGTTTTACAGCCATTGTCTCTTAAGTTACAAAACATTTTCATTATGCCCTGTAAAAAACACATGCCATTAAGCAGTTATTCTCCATTCCCTTTTTCTTCCTAGATCCTAGAAACTGCCAATTTGGTTTCTGTGTCCTTTATGTTTAATTAGGTCCCATTTATTTTTGCTTTTATTTCTTTTGACTTAGGAAATAGATGAAAAAAATTGCTGATTTATGTCAGAGTGTTTGGCCTATGTTCTCATCTAGGAGTTTTATGGTTTCAGGTTTTACATTAGGTCTTTAACCCACTTTGAGTTTATTTCTGTGTATAATGCAAATAAATGGTCAAATCTCATTTTTTTACATGTAGCTGTCCCGTTTTCTGTGCAATATGTATTGAATAGACTGTATTTTCCCCATTGTATATTCTTGCCTTATTTGTCATAGATCAACTAAATGTAGGCACATGAGTTTATATCTGAGCTCACCACTTTGTTCCATTGATTTATGTGTCTGGTTTTGTGCCAGTACTGTGATTTTTTAAATTGGAATATAGTTGATTTACAGTGTGTTAACTTCTGCTATACATCAGAGTGATTAAATTATATAGAAATACTTGTAAAAATATTCTTTCCATTATGGTATATCATAGGACATTGATTATAGATCTCTATCTATTTCAGTAAGACCCTGATGTTTATCCCCTCCATTTACAATTGCTTACATCTGCTAACCCCAACCTCCCACTTAATCCCTTCCCCATACCCCTTCTCTTTGACAGTCACAAGTCTGTTCTCTTTATCCATGAGTCTGTTTTTGTTTTGTAGGTATGTTCTTTGGTGTCACATTTTAGATTACAAATATAAGTGATAGCACATGATATTTGTCTTTCTCTGACTTCATTTAATATGATAATCTCTAGGTCCATCCAGGTCACTGTAAATGGCATAATTTCATTTTTATGGCTGAGTAATGTTCTATTATATCATTTTATATATGACATATTCTTTATCCATTCATCTGTTGATGGACATTTAGGTTTTCATATCTTGGGTGTTGTGAATGGTGCTGCTATGGCTTGTTCTTGATCTTAGCAGAAATGGTTTCAGTGTTTATTTGTTTATTTTTTGTTGTTGTTTGGTGACTTCTAGACTATTTTTGTACCTTCTTTTTACTTTGTTATGTTTGTTCTCTGCAGTCTCTGTACTTTAAGCATATGTTTAGCTAAGGATGTTTTGGATACCAAGAGCCATGGAAAAAATAAAATAAAATTAAGAAAGACAAAAGAAAATAATAAAAGGAAGAAAAAGGAAAACAAACAAACCCTTCCAGTCTTTGCTGGTTGATCATGTGCCAGGGCACTTCTTCAACATTTAGATTACATGAAACTCTGCCTTAGCCTTCATTTTCTATTTGTGTGAGAAAGTAGCCAGAGCTGAAAGTTTAGCCAGGCATTTTCTTGGTTTGTGTTTTGCCCTAACATGTATATGCTTTCTAAATTCTCAAAAAGTGTGGGGGTTTGAATACCTTCATTAAAAAAAAAAAAATGTCTCCCAGTTTTTCCTTCCAGGCTTTCAGTGATGTATAGTTGGCCTCATTTGTAACCTTTGTCCCAGATGGCTGTGGGTTTTTCATTTGCCTTGCAATATTTTTGATGAATGCTTGCCCCTTTTCCACCTAGAGTGTTTTTTGAGAGATGAAACAAAATCGAAAGTCTTACATAATTTCCTCAGGTGGATCTCAGACAGATTAGAACAAAGAAACACAATTCTTTGAGAATAAGGGCTGTCCCTGCTACCTCTGGAGCTGACAACTGGGATATCAGATGGGAAAAATGCTCTATCATTTTCAAGACTGATGCTGAGCTAGAAAGGGGTGTGATGAAAAGACAAAGAAAAATGCCACCAAGTTATTCCATCATTTTTAGGTTGTTTTTTCCTCATTCAGTGCCTACTTATTTGCTATAAGCTTCTGACTATTTTCTAGCCTTCTGAAAAAGTTGATTCTGATAGTTTTTGCTTGACTTTTCAGTGTTTCTGTAAAATAATGGCTACATATTTTGCCATTTGCTCTGTCATTGCTATTTATTTTTAATCTATTAGATGTCTGATCTCTTTCAATTTTAAGAGTTCTTTGTATACTTAGTAATATCATTTTATTATCTATGATAAATGTTATATATACTTGCTGCCAATTTGTCTTTTCTGTTTTGAATTTATACTTTTAAATTATTTTGTGTTAGTTTGTTATTACTTTATCATTAAAAATATCTCATCTGTGTTTAGTGTTATAAATGTTTCCCTTATACTGATGCTTTTTAGGAATTCACTCATATTTTGTACTTGTGCTTATATATTTTTATGTTTCACATTTATGCTTAGATAAATTAGCAGTTTATTCTTATATATGGTATGAGAAAGAAAGTCTAATTCACTAATATTTATGTTTAGGATTTTGACCTTGATATTCATCTATCTGTAATATTTATTTTTATATTATTTTAATTTAATTTGGGTACAGTTTTATACAGTTTCATGAAAAAAATTGAGAGTAATTTTCATTTTTCAATTCTTTGGAATAAGTTTCTTTCAGTGGACTATCATATGTATAAATGTTTGGTAGAATTCTCTGTGAAACCATTTAAACTTTGTGTGTGTGTGTTATTTCCCTGTATTTCTGTATTATTTTTATGGAAATTATTGTTTTAAGTGTTATATTTTTGTTGCAGTCAGTAGTAGTAAAATGTATTTTCCTGGAATATAATCCATTTCATATAGCTTTCGAATGATTTATATAAATGTGTACAGCATCTTTAATAACTTTGTTGATTAGCAAACATTTTCTCTTACTATTTAATTTTGTGCTCTATCTCTTCTTTTCCTTTATTAAATTTTTAATGGATTGTCTAATTTTTAGTTTTCTTTTTTAAAAAAACAAGAATTTTTATTTACTATTTGATGTGCTTTTTTGGTTTGTTCTTTTGGAAACAATCTAAATGTCCATCAGTGGAAGAATGGATTAGAAAATGTGGTATGTGCACACAATGGAACATTATTCAACTACAAACAAGAAAACTTTGTCAGTTTTGATTGTAGGTTTGGCAGTCATACGGTGTGAATCCAAAGCAATCACAGTAACACAGAAGCTAAGATAAACAGCAGGTTTTATTGTTGTTGTTATTGTTCTTTTTTGTTTGTGTGTTTCTTTGTTTTTAGAAGGAGAAGAAAACTTTTCTGGAGCATTTATGAAAGACAAAAATCATTGATGTTCTCTCCTCTCCACCAGGACTTCCCAGGTGCTGTTATTTTTTTTTTCTGTTGCTGTTGGTGTGTCTCATTTACTGACTGAAACTGTATGCATTAAAAATATCAGTCTTCTCCTATTTTCATCAAGACCTTTTGTTCAGGAGGATAGTATGCAAGAATGACAAAATATGTTTACAGAAAAAAAAATTTATGTAACTTAACCAGAAAATTCCTCATGTTTAAGAATTGATTAGCATAAAACTTGGAGTTTTTAAAAGATTTCAAAATGAATTCACATAATTCCTTAAATTTTGCTGTTTCTTAGCCATTCTAATCATCCATCTTTTAGCACTTCCTAATGGACATTCTCTTTAGAGAGATGATATGTTGTCCACAACTTTTGTACTTTTACTTGCAGTCTTTTAAGTTTCCCTTTTTCCTCTCTATACCCATAACTCGTAGTGATGATAGATGCATCAATAGTATCTCAGAATTTGTTGTTTCTCTACTCACAGGTGATTTGAAATTTGTGGTATTCTATGTCTCTTGGTAATGATAAGGCTGGTACATGTGACTTTGTAATTATTTTTAATTTCATAGCTTTTGTGGATGGTATTCATAGGCATTTGAATTCATGTGGCTGCTATTACATAAAGATTGGCTAGAATCTTAAAGTTGTGAAGACTTGTTTATGGCATTTACATTTTAATTTGTCTTTAATTTTAGGATATGGTGTGTGGTCAAATCCAATTAATTTTTTTAATATGGAAAACTGTTTTCTATCTTTTTTATTATCATTTGATTTTATCTCTACACAATGTATTGAACATTGTCATAGTTTCACATGAGTTAGTTTCTGGGGTCTCCATTCAATTTCAATAAATTAAAATTTCAATTTTCGAATTGTCTATCTTTGTACCACACTGTCCTAAGAAGTTCTATTCTGTGTAAATTTTTGTGTGGACATGTTTCCTTTTCTCTTGACCGTATACCTAAGAATGGGATTCTTGGGCCTATGGTAACTCTGTGTTTAACATTTTGAGAAAACTGACAGATTGTTTTCTAATGGAGGTATACCACTTTACATTCTCTCCAATGTATAAGGGTTACATTGTCTCCTCACCCTTGCCAATACTTGTTGCAATATGTATTTTTGATTATAGCATTTCCTAGTGTGTATGTGAATTGCTCTCTCATTTGGGTTTTGATTGCATTTCCCTAATGGCTAATGATGTTGGGCATGTTTTAATTTGTTTATTCATCACTTAAATATCTTTTTTGGAGAATCACTTTTTTTTCCCCCACTGTACAGCAAGGGGATCGAGTTATCCTTACATGTATACATTTTTTTCCCCCACCCTTTGTTCTGTTGCAACATGAGTATCTAGACATAGTTCTCAATGCTACTCAGCAGGATCTCCTTGTAAATCTATTTTAACTTGTATCTGATAACCCCAAGCTCCTGATCCCTCCCACTCCCTCCCTCTCCCGTCTGGCAGCCACAAGTCTATTTTCCAAGTCCATGATTTTCTTTTCTGTGGAAAGGTTCTTTTGTGCCCTATATTAGATTCCAGTTATAAGTGATATCATATGGTATTTGTCTTTGTCTTTCTGGCTCATTTCACTCAGTATGAGAGTCTCTAGTTCCATCCATGTTGCTGCAAATGGCATTATGTCATTCTTTCTTATGGCTGAGTAGTATTCCATTGTGTATATATACTAAGTCTTCCGAATCCAATCATCTGTCGATGGACATTTGGGTTGTTTCCATGTCCTGGCTATTGTGAATAGTGCTGCAATGAACATGCGGGTGCATGTGTCTCTTTTAAGTAGAGTTTTGTCCGGATAGATGCCCAAGAGTGGGATTGCGGGGTCATATGGAACTTCTATGTATAGGTTTCTAAGGTATCTCCGAAACTGTTCTCCATAGTGGCTGTACCAGTTGACATTCCCACCAACAGTGCAGGAGGGTTCCCTTTTCTCCACACCCCCTCCAGCACTTGTTATTTGTGGACTTATGAATGATGGCCATTCTGACTGGTGTGAGGTGGTATCTCATGGTAGTTTTGATTGGCATTTCTCTTATAACCAGCGATGTTGAGCATTTTTTCATGTGTTTGCTGGCCATCTGTATATCTTCCTTGGAGAAATGTCTATTCAGGTCTTTTGCCCATTTTTCCATTGATTGATTGGTTTTTTTGCTGTTGGGTTGTATAAGTTGTTTATATATTCTAGAGATTAAGCCCTTGTCGGTTGCATCATTTGAAACTATTTTCTCCCATTCTGGAAGTTGTCTTTTTGTTTTCTTTTGGGTTTCCTTTGCTGTGCAAAAGCTTTTCAGTTTGATGAGGTCCCATGGGTTTATTTTTGCTCTAATTTCTAATGCTTTGGGAGACTGACCTGAGGAAATATTCATGATGTTGATGTCAGAGAGTGTTTTGCCTATGTTCTCTTCTAGGAGTTGGATGGTGTCCTGTCTTATATTTAAGTCTTTCAGCCATTTTGAGTTTATTTTGGTGCATGGTGTGAGGGTGTGTTCTAGTTTCATTGCTTTGCATGCAGCTGTCCAGGTTTCCCAGCAATGCTTGCTGAATAGACTTTCTTTTTCCCATTTTATGTTCTTGCCTCCCTTGTCCAAGATTAATTGACCATAGGTGTCAGGGTTTATTTCCGGATTCTCTCTTCTGTTCCATTGGTCTGTCTGTCTGTTTTGATACCAGTACCACACTGTCTTGCTGACTGTGGCTTTGTAGTATTTCTTGAAGTCTGGGAGAGTTATGCCTCCTGCTTGGTTTTTGTTTCTCGGGATTGCTTTGGCGATTCTGGGTGTTTTGTGGTTCCATATAAATGTTTGGATTGTTTGTTCTAGTTCTGTGAAAAATGTCCTGGGTCATTTGATAGGGATTGCATTGAGTCTGTAGATTGCTTTGGGTAGTATGGCCATTTTTACAATATTCATTTTTCCAATCCATGAACATAGAATGTCTTTCCATTTCTTTACATCTTCTTTGATTTCTTTGATTATAGTTTTATACTTCTCAGTGTATAAGTCCTTTACCTCCTTGGTCAGGTGTATTCCGAGGTATTTGATTTTGTGAGGTGCAATTTTAAAAGGTATTGTATTTTTGTATTCCTTTTCTAACGTTTCTTTGCTGGTATACAGAAATGCGAGTGACTTCTGAATGTTAATCTTATATCCTGCTACTTTGCTGAATTTATGAATCAGTTCAAGTAGTTTTGGGGTTGAGTCCTTAGGGTTTTCTATGTATAGTGTCATGTCATCTGCATACAGTGACAGTTTTATCTCTTCTCTTCCTATATGGATGCCTTTTATATCTTCTGTTTGCCTAATTGCTGTGGCTAGGACTTCTAAAACGATGTTGAAGAGCAGTGGTGAGAGTGGGCATCCCTGTCTTGTTCCAGATTTGAGGGAGAAGGCTTTCAGTTTTTCCCCATTGAGTATTATATTTGCTGTGGTTTTATCATAAATGGCTTTGATTATGTTCAGGAATTTTCCCTCTATACCCACTTTGGCGAGGGTCTTGATCATGAATGGATGTTGGACTTTGTCAAATTCTACTTGAAGAGATAGAGGTAGAGAAATTAATTAATAAGAGAAAAGAAGACAGAAAGGGGAAGGAATGTCTTTAATTCTGTGACCTTCGATCAAATGTAAAGCAGGAGTTCAAACACTGTGACAAATTAATCATTTTGCTAATTTTTAATTCTTTGTTGGGTTTATTTATTTATTTAATGATAAATGTTTATCGAGCATTTTCTAACTGTTGTTACTGAAGTTATAGCAGTAAAATGATGGATGCAGCATCTCCTCTCATGGAACTTACAATGTAATGAGGAAGACACACAATGGATACAAAATTATGAGTGTAATTAATGTTACAAAAGTGGTCATAGGATGTGTTATAATAATAATACACAATGAAAGGAAAGTTCCAAGACCCATGTTCTGGAAATTTGTCCCTGGTAAAATGGTGTTGAAACTGAGATTTGAAGAATGAATAGATATTAATAAGTGAAACATGATGGACAGTGTTTCAGGCAGAATGATTAGCCAGTGCAGAGCCTCAGAGATGATAGTTTGAAGTTTAGGGGCAGGTAAAGCAAACAAACAAACACCACCAAGTTGGCCCTGGAATTTCAGGGACAGAGCATGTTGTTCTCTGAAGCTGGAGAGGGGAATGTGATCTGCTGATAACCTGACCAACTTTGAAAGGAATTTAAGTGATGCCACTGCAAATATATGAGGGTCTTAGGCAAAAAATCACATGTTTATACTTTAAAAAGAAATCTGTTATACTGAAGATAATGGGAATTAAAGGAAATAAGATTTGAAGTATGAAAACAATGCAGTTGACTTAATATTCTGTTCCAAAATGACATGTGAAGACTTCACAAAATGGAGGCATTGCAGAAGAAAATAAGGGGACATATTTAATAGGTTTTATAAGGTGGAATTAGTAGGACTTGTGGATGTATTGAATACTGAGGATCAGAGAGAGGCAGGCGTCCATTATTTATTACTCCATATTTGGGGTTGAACAACTGGGTAAGTATTGGTGTCGTTTATTGCGACTGAAGACCTTGAAAGAAAAGAAGATTTGAGGAGACAAATAGTTTATTTTTAGACTTATTGATAGGGAACTAATTCTGAAGCATCCAAGTGAGTAGGCAGTTAGATATATGGATTAGGAACTCAAGAAATAGTACCCTAGCTTTGCGAGCCCCTAGCTAAAAGCTAGACATAGTAATTAAGGCCATGGGAATGGATGCCACCTGGGGACAAAATATAAAGTGAGAAAAGGCCAAAGATGCAATTCTGAGCAATGCTAAGTTTGTTGATTGAGTGGATGAGTGGAATTCAACAAACAGATATTAGAAAGGAATATCCAAGAGGTTGGAGGAAAACCAGGAGATTGTAGTGTTTCAGAAGTCAAGTAAAGTATTTGAACAAGGGAGTTATCAGCAATAATTAAGTAAAAAAGAAGCTTCCTGTCCAGATGACTAATAAAACATTAAAAAGAACTGTTATTGACTTATTTATACAGAGAAAGCCAAAGATATTATTGCAACATTCCTGGAGAAACATAGGCCAAAAAAAAAAATAGGCATTAGTTTTTTCAGTTGAGCAGATTTTATTTATAGAGTGGTAGAAACAAATACATGAAAAAGTTACGTGTAACTTTAATAAAGCCTTTGTTCCAGATGTAGAAATCCTCAGTTAAAATGAATATGCCTCACCAATTTTGACTTTACGT
Source organism: Phacochoerus africanus (assembly GCF_016906955.1). NCBI lineage: Eukaryota > Metazoa > Chordata > Mammalia > Artiodactyla > Suidae > Phacochoerus > Phacochoerus africanus. The sequence goes on from NC_062552.1 coordinate 80,972,990, forward strand.
TTATCCAAGGCTATCAAACACAAATACATAAACTCTTGGAGGACCAACTATATTCAAGAAAAACGAGACAACTGTATTCAAGAAAAACAAGACCTCTAAACACATAGCCTTGGGTGATTAGTTCCCAAGGAATAATCTATGCCTATTTCTATGCCTTTTAAAAGAACAAATCAGGATGATTGAATATTAGAATGTCTTTTTTTTTTTTTGTAGAGGTGGGGGTAGCAGGTTCTTTTTTTATTTTTAATTTTTTATTGTTATTTCCCCAATACAGTTTTTTCTACTGTACAGCATGGTGACCCAGTTACATATACCATGTATACATTCTTTTTTCTCACATTATCAGGCTTCATCATAAGTGACTAGATGTAGTTCTCCATGCTACACAGCAGGATCTCATTGCTAATCCATTCCAAATGCAATACTTTGAATCTATTAACCCCAAGCTCCTAATCCATTCCACTCCCTCCTCCTCCTTCATTATCAAAATAACAGAGAAGCAGAAAAATTGCAAAAATATCTGGTCTGTATTTATCTAAAGTATTGATAGTGTTTAAATAAATTCTTTATGTGCCATCACTCAAGTCTAAACACAAAACTGAAAACAGCATCCTAAACTGAAAAAAAAATCAAGGCACAGGCAAGTTTGAGTTCAAGGCTTAACATAAGTAATGCATAGTTGACTTTATTCTTATTCTAATTTAAACTAAAATTAAAATAGAGGGAGCTCCTGCTGTGGCACAGTGGGTTAAGAATCCAACTGCAGTGGCTCAGGTTGCTGCAGAGGTGCGTGTTCAATCCCATACCTGGCACAGTGGGTTGAAGGGTCCACTGTTGCCACAGCTGCATTTTAGATCTCAGCTGCAGCTTGGATTCAATCCCTGACCTAGGAACTTTCATATGCTGGGAATGTGGCCATAAAATTTAAAAAAATAATAAAAATAAAATAAGATTGAAATAGAAAATTTGAAAATATACTTTATTGACATTTGATTTACCTATACTCACATCTTATCTATTGAATCTAGAAGCTTACTATGAGACAAGTTTATCAATTTTTGAGGTATTTATTTATAATTGAGAGTAATTATAATTAACAAGTCCCAGAAAATGTCACTTAGAAAATAGTATTTGAATATTAAGCTTATACCTAGAAATCAGCTCAGTTTTCTCTTCTCATCTCTCTTCTCCACGAAGGTAGATGAAGTCAGTTTATTCTGTGTGACTGGCAAAATAAATTCACCTCTGATTTGACAGTTAGTTTCTACAGATGCATTTTTGTTGACCTCCTCTCCAAATAGTAGAGACAAGTACAATGGTACTTCTTACCATAGTAGAGAGAAGTACAATGGTACTTCTTGTGAAGTCAGTCATATGGCTCTTAGTGTTTTTGGTGAGCCTGAAGCATCTTGTTCTCTAGATCTCCTCCATTTATTGTGAGATCCCCCTGTAACCTAAAATTTGTTTGCCCAGTCTTCTCATGGCAACTCTCATGTCTTTGTTTCTTAATGTATAGATGGCAGGATTCAAGACAGGAGTGATGGCAAAGTCAACAATGAAAAAATACTTATCCAGTGATGTTGTAGGGAAAGGCCATACATAGAGAAACATACATGGCATAAAAAACAAAATTACTACAGTGATATGAGCTGACAGTGTGACAAAAGCTTTGGATAAGTCTCCTGAAGAACGTTTCCAGACAGTAACCAAAATGAAAATGTAGGATATAATTAAAGAGAAGAAGGTAGCCATTGATATAAACCCACTGTTAGCAATTATTACAAACTCTAGCTTGTAAGTGTCTACACAAGCAAGTTTCATAATCCGAGGAAAATCACAATAAAAACTATCTACTTTATCAGGCCCACAAAAAGGCAAGTTTATAACAAAAACAAACTGAGATACAGCATGGATTATTCCCACCATCCAGGCAGCCACTACAAAAGAAACACACATTTTGCGGCTCATAACTGACAGGTAGTGGAGAGGCTTACAGATTGCAGTATACCTGTCATATGCCATGGCTATAAGCAGCACCATCTCAACTCCACCCATGACATGAATAAAAAATATCTGTGTCATGCATTTTGGAAAAGAAATAACACTGCAGTTGGTTGAAAGATCAGAGATCATTTTGGGCACTGTGGTAGAGGAAAGACCTAGATCAAGAAGAGAGAGATTGGCCAATAGGAAGTACATGGGAGAGTGTAAGTGAGAGTCAATAATTACCATGAACACAATGAAGAGGTTTCCCAGGATAATTCCCACGTAGAACACGAGGAAGAACCAAAAGAGAAAAAGATTCATCTCCCATGAATTTGAAAGTCCAATTAATACAAATTCAGATACCACAGAGTAATTTACTCTGTCCATTGACTCAACCAGCAGAAAAGAAGCTGAAGTTCTCTGAAGGCAGAAAATAAGAAGGAATGGAAAAATACATTTATCAAACTTTATTACATCGTTTGCCCATAAATGATTCTGTGGAAAATATGTTGCAAGTGCCAAAATGTGAAGTTAGAAAACATACAGAGAGGGCAAGTGAAAATATAAATGAATAAAATAAGTGAAATAATCAAAGTTAGACCAGAGAGATAAGGAAAGAATTCATGTGGGAATATGGCAGGTAAGGTGGAGGAATTAGGAACAAAGAGTAACATTTTCCTATCAGAAAGTTCCTTTACCAAGCTTGTGCAATAATTCTGGCTTCTTCAGTCTTGTTTGTATAAATTTAAAGTAACATCTTCCATATCATGAATAATCAGCCATATTTGGAGTGTTCAAATTCTTAATCACATTTGTCCACATATACTCTAGGAGAATGTACTCTTTGATTATTCTTTTATTTCATGCTTGAGAACTCTTGGGCATTAATCACAGATAGAGCACCAACTGATGAGGGAATGAATGTTGAACCTAAGAGGAATGGTAGCATAAGATGAAATGGCTTACTTCTCTGATTGTTTCCAATACTTATGATTGCAACCAGTCACTTGGGGACTTAAGATGCACTTAAATCAAGGGAAGGTCCAAATTCCAAAGAAGGAGGATCAGCAGACTCCAGAAGAGGGGTTCTCAGTATTCTGCTAGAATTGAGAGAGATTTTATTCATTGAGAACTCTGTTCTAGCATTAATGTCTGGCAGTTTGAACATGAAAGTGAGAAATCAATGATGTCTTCACTGAAACAAAACATTAATTGTAACACACTAAGAGCATGAAAAAGTTACAGGCCATGAAGGTCATGAGAGCTTGTCTTCAAATAATTGAAGCTTAGTTCCACTGAAATGCTATTTTAGCATTTTAGATGAGTAAAATTGCTGCCAACAATTTTTTTTTTTTTTGCTACCAACAGGTTTTTAGGAGAGAATATGTATTATCTCTATAAATAAATAGAATGTTTGAAAATGTCTATCCATAACATATATTTGAATCCATTCATTATCTAATCTAAAGAGGAAAAATAGAAGTACATTTAAGAGAAGATATGAACAGGTATGTAAAAAGAGGAAGTTGATAAAATTGGTACCAAAATGAATGTGGTCATTAAAAATGATGCAAATTTAGACTTGTTGACATGTCCACTAAATTATTAAGTGACAAAGTTGGTAATAAGTGAGTGTCTTATGTGATGTACTCTTGATATGCATACACTGCAAAAATGTCTAAGTATATGTATTAACATCTCAAGAAAATCCCTTTGGATAATGACATTTTAGGTAATTTTAATATTAAAAAGTTTGAACATTTATATTTTTTATTTTTCTTTTTCGGCCATACATTTGCAATAAAAAATGTGGAAAGCAAATGAAAGGAAAACAGCAGGAGAGAAAGATGGGGAAGAAAAAGAAAATCACTGTGAGATTTATGGAGAGAGTGAAGTACATCTATATGTGATAGTTAGGGGTAAATTATTATTTTTAACACTAGTTTCAGTTTTATTAGCCCTGGCTAAACAACCATTTCTTTGTGAATGAATGACAATTACCAGGTGTACTATGAAGAAAACCTGGGTGTTTTTTGTCAAACTTGACCAGATGTGTACATAATTCCTCGTCTAGGGAATAATTAATATATGTGACATTTTGTAGATCCTGCCGTGTCTGTTATTTGGAATAGACAAATCAGACTCTGAGACTAGTAGGAAAACACTGATAGAAGCCACCCCTTTAGCTTACCAGCTAAATTTTACTCTTTATAGTATTCCCTAATATTTTCTAAGACAGAAAGACTGATCTAAGAAATATGTCTAAAGAGAAAAGCTAAACTTATGTGATGAAATCAGACTTATTCATAATTCTGTGTACTGCTGTGTTGTGCTGATTAATCCCTGAACAAGATCCTATCTTCTGTTCAAGGCTTATCAGGAATTGGTTCTGGCATTTAGAACTCTGAAATACTGATTTCATATGTAGAACAGGAGGAAAGATTGTTTTCAAACCAGTGAAAAATATTTAGTTCTTTTGCTTTCTCAAAAAAACATTAAGGAAACAGAAATTCTCCAGAGGCCGAGTCTCATAAGAGTTGCTATCCCTCCTGGATATTTTGGCTTTAACATTTAGAACATGGGGACCTTTTCAAGTAGGTAATGCAAAAAACCAGATAGAATGTCGGTCTTCTGAATTTAGTGATTGAAAATTCCTTCTCCTCTAAGGGGCCAATTGCAATTATAACCACCTTAAGACTGAAAACACAAAGTAGAGCTATTCAAAACTCATTTTGCTAATGTCCTCTTCACTGATGTGCCATATTCATTAATTTTTCTTTTAATTTATAATCTTAACCACATTAGCTCCCTGGTTATAGAGGTCTTTTTCAGAACTAACAGGTACCAGTTCTATGAAGCTGTGTTCATTCTTCTCCTTTTAATTCTTGAGCCATTCATTGGTTAATATCATCAAATGCTTTATCAAATACACCAAGTGGAGGGAATTGACAGACCCCAGTATTCCCTATATGAGGACAGAGAATCATTGCCGTTGAAGCATGTATGGGAATGGAGTGGGCATCATAATTTTCAGTCCTTTCAGTAATATCTCTGTCTTCAGGTATAAAATATAATGTAATGATTTAAATCATGAGAATAGTATCAAAAGCATTGGAATAATTGGAGACAGAAAGAAAAAAAGTGGGAGAAAAATATGAGAGCGATTGCTGTGATAATGCTCAACATTACAAGAATTTTTATGACCTACCTCTTCTCTTTGAAGTTGTACAGCAGCATTTGTAGAAACTCAATAATTTTGATGTCTAGTTTGTAGTGTAATAACCTTTAGAACAGAAATATATAAGTTTCTTCCCAGTGAGAATACAGGTAATTAGTAGTACTAGGTGTTGGTGACCCACTGACACTAATATCTCTAATAACCAGCCTTTTATTGATTTCTCCTGGGAACCAGGTCTACAAATCATGCTAATTTTCTCAAGAGAAAAAAAAAACAGAAGTTACTGGATGATGAGAAGTATCAAAAGAAAGAAGATGTAAGAATATCTCCTATATATTGGGAGAAATAATGTGCTGGGTGGGTAAGAAATAAATACCATTTAGAACAGAAAATGTCAAACTATGAGCTTGCTTAGAATTACTGAGGTGAGAAAGAGACGTCATTCATAATTGTTGCTGATATTCTCATTGATGGAGTGGGAAGGAATGAGTCCTATGTATCAATATTTTTTTTTCCAGAAACAAGCAAGAGGCTTTATGTAAGGGAGGCATTCCTATAAGCTTTCTTGATTTATTTTCATTCAATACTTTGTATTAAATGACATACGGATGGATAACAAGCATAAGGAAAAATGATCAAGATTACTAATCATCAGGGAAATGCAAATCAAAACCACAAAGATAATCACTTCACACTTGTCAGAATGTCTATCATCAAAAAGACATGAAATAGCAAATGTTGGCAAGAATGTGGAGGAGAGGGGAATTCATGTGCACTGTTTGTGGGGCGTAAGTTTGTGCACCCCTCTATGAAAAATGTTATGGAATTTCCTCAAAAAATTAAAACCAGAATTAATGTATAATCAATCCATCAGTTTCATTTTGGGGAATATAACCAAAGGAAACAAAACACTAATTCAAAGTTATCTGCACCCCTCACATTCATAAGTAGCATTTTTTATAGTAATGAAGACATGGAAACAACCTAAGTATCCATTGATGGATGGATGGATAAAGAAGTTGTGGTACATATAGTTGGCTCTTCATATCTGGGGTTTCAACTCTGTGGATTCAACCAACCACAGATAAAATATTGGAAACAAATTCTAGAGACTTCTATAGAACAAAACTTCAGTTTGCCATATACTGGCACCTATTTACATAGCATATACATCCTATTAGCTATAAGCAATCTAAAAGATTTAAATACAGAAGATTTAAAGTGTATAAAGAACATGCATAGGTTATATACAAATACTGCCCCGTTTGTATAAGAGACTTGAGCATCGTTGGGTTTGGGGATCTGTAGCGGAATCCTGGAACTAATCCCCTGTGGATGCCAAGATACAAATATTGCTGAAACCCTACCAATTAAGTCTCAGAGGCAGAGTTTTGGGTGAAGCAGACAACTTTATTGCTTTGCCAGGCAAAGCAGGCTAATGTCCCTCAAACCGTGTCCTCCTTTGAGAGGGACTATTAAGGGGTCTTATAGATTTAGCTTGAAAACAGGGCTGTTGATAAGGAATAGGGCTCCCTGCATTCTTCTCCCTCCATAGAGCATCTCAAAGTCATCAAGGCGAGCATCAGGTGGTCCAGTGATGGTTTCTGGTGATTCTTCAGGGTTACCACACTTTGACCTTTTCTCTTGGGTGAAGGCTTCTTACAAAGGAAGGGACTGTTAGGGAGTGTTGGAAAGGAAAATACCAGGCACACAATATAACTCCAACTAGAAAATAGTCATTAGTAAACACACAACAACAAAACAATTAAGCAAGGAAGAAATTATTTGTGAAAAGCCAGTTTAAGTTAGTGGGGCAAGGAAAGGCTTAATTTAATGGAGACAGTTTTTAACAAGTTTTTAGCTTAACAGTATTCCTTAATCATCACTTCTGAGTCCGCCTTTTGAACTAAGGAGAGCTTGGGAGGCTAAAGGAGAGGCTATTTGGGTTAACGGATGCAAACTGTTCCTCTTGGAATGGATTTACAATGAGATCCTGCTGTGTAGCACTCAGAACTATGTCTAGATACTTACTTCGCAGCATGACAATGGGAGAAAAAATTGCGTATACATGTATGTGTAACTGGGTCCCTATGCTGTACAGTGGAGAAAAAAACAATAAAATAAATAAATCTGAAAAAAAAAACCGCACTCACAAGGACACAGGGACTTGTAGACAGTTTCACAAAGTGTTATACAATGGGGTATCATTCAACCATGAAACACAAGAAAATTTATCACTTGAAACAACATGTATGGAAGTTAAAGGCATTATACTGGGTGAAATAAGAGAAGACACATATTGTATGATCTCACTTATATGTGAAATCTAAAAAAAAAAAATCAAGTTAATAACAAAGAGACCAGATTTGTGGTTACCATAGTTAGCGGAGTGATGGGAGGAGAGAACTGGAGAAACATGGTTAAAAAGCCCAAAACTTCCAATATATGATTAGTAAGTAGTAGGGGTATAATGTAAAACATTATGACTATAGGTAACTGTTGTATGGTATATAGAAAAGCTAACAGAGTAAATCCTGAGTTTTCCATCACAAGGAGAAATTAGTTTTTCTTTTTGTTTTGTTGTGTCTAGATGAGATGATAGAAGTTAACTAAACCTACTATGGAAATCATTTCAAAAATGCATAAATCAAACCATCATGCTATATATACACTAGTGATGTATGTTAAATATTTCTGGAAAAATATTTTGTATTTTTTAATAATACATGTATTTTAATTATTTTTAGAAGTTAACATTGGCTTATAAGATCATATATTTTGTGTGTAAAAAATATATTTCTAACCTTTGTATACTCCACAGCATGCTCAGCACCAAAGATTTAGTCTTCATCCATCACCATAAACTGATCCCATTCACCCATTTTGCCCTCCTGATAACCTTTCCCCTTTGATAATCACTACTTTGTTCTTTTTACCTAAGTGTTAGTTTTTGTGTGGTTTTGTCTTGTTCACTTAAAAATTTTATTATTATTATTATTATTTTTTAATATCCCAACATATGAGTGAAATCCTATGGTATTTGTCCTTCTTTGTCTTTGTTATTTTACTGAGCATAATACCCTCAAGGTCCAAAGTCCATCCGTGTCATCACAAATGGCTGGGGAGTATCACATTGTGTGTATATATATTGTGTCTTCTTTATCCATTCTTCTATTGATGGACACTTGAGTGCTTCCATATCTTGGTTATTATATTTAAAACTGCAGTGAACATTGAGAAGGTTTTCTTCTTTTTTCTGTTTAATTTTTTTCCATTGTCCTGGCTTACAATGGTCTGTCAATTTTCAACTGTACGGAAAGGTGACGCAGTCACACATACGTAGATACATTCTTTTTTCTCACATTATCACGCTCCATCATAAGTGACTAGATATCCCAGTGCTAGAGAGGCTTTTCTAATTAGTGTCCTTTTTCCCTTTGGATACATACTTGTAAGTAGAATTGATAGATCATGTGACCTGAAGAATTTTGTATTGTTATGTTATTAAGTATTAGTTCAGTTTCCATTTATTATATATAGGCCTACTGGATTGTCTATTTCTTCTTGTGTGAGTTTGGCCAATTGTGACTTTCATGAAATTTGGTCCATTTCTACTAGGCTATCAAAGTTGTGGGCATTAGTATTTATTATTTGTTAATGTCTGTGGGATCTATAGTGATATTCCTCTTTTAAATTGAGGATATTAGTAATTTGTGTACTCTCCCTTTCTTAGTTAGCATTACTAGAAACTTATCAATTTCATTGATCTTTTTAAGAAACAAATTTTGGTTTCATCAATTTTCTCTATTTTCAATTTCATTGATTTTTTGCTCTTATATTTATTTATTTTATTATGTTTTTGTTAGGTTTGCCTTGCTTCTCCCTCCTTCAGTTTCTTAAGGTGGAACTTTGATTTTAGATATTTCTTCTTTTCTAATACATTTATTCAATGCCATAATTTCCTTGTAATCACTGCTCTCACTGTCTCATGAATTTTGATAAGTTGTATTTTTATTTTCATTTGTTGAAATATTTTTAAAACATTATCTTGAGGCTTATTCTTTGTCTATGTGTTATTTAGAAATGTGTTGTATAATATCCATATATTTGGGATTTTTAAGTTATCTCTCTGTTATTGAGTTTTAGTTTCATTCCTTATGATCTGAAAGCAGACAGTGTATGATTTCTCTAATTTAAAATTTGCTAGAGTATGTTCTATGGACCAAATTGTGGTCTATCTTTGTAGTGCTTCAAGTGATCTTGAGAAGAATTGACAATCTACAGATGTCCAATTATATCCATTTAATTGACAGTGTTTTCTTTTTTTTTGTCTTTTGTGTTTTTTAGGGCTACTACCCGCGGCATATGAGGGTTCCCAGGCTTAGGGGTTAATAGGAGCTGTAGCTGCTGGCCTGTACCACAGCCACAGCAATGCCAGATCCGAGCCACATTTGTGACCTACACCACACTCATGGCAATGCCGGATCTTTAACCCACTAAGCGAGGCCAGGGATCGAACCCGGCAACCTCAGGATTCCTAGTCAGATTCATTTCCACTGTTCCATGACGGGAACTCCCTGACGGTGTTTGTGAAGTTCAATTCTATCCTTACTGTTTTTCTGCCTGTTGGATCTGTCCATTTCTGAGAGAGGGGTATTAAAGTCTCCAACTATGATAGTGGATTCATCTATTTTTCCTTGCAGTTCTATCAGTTCTTGCCTCATGTAGATTCATGCTCTGTTTTTAGTTTCACACATTTTAAAAATTGTTACAAAATCTTGAAGAGTGGACCCCCTTATCTTTATGTAATACCTTTTTTTTTATCCCTGATAACTTTCCTTACTTTACAGTCTACTCTTTCTGAAATTAATAGAGCTACTCCTGCTTTCCATTGATATGTGCTAGTGCGGTATATTTTTCTCCATCCATTTGTTTTTAATCTATATGTGTTTTTATATTTAAAGTGGACTTCTTATAGACAACATATAGTTGGATTGTGTTTTTTTGATCCACTCTGACAATCTCTGTCTTTTAACTAATGCATTTAAACTATGACATTCAAAGTGTTTATTTATAAAATAGATTAATATCTGCCATATTTGTTATAGTTTTCTATTTTTGGCCCTTGTTCTTTGTTTTTACTTTTGTCTTCCACCTTTTATTCTCCTATCTTTGTTTTAATTGAGCATTTTATATGATTCCATTACCTCTTTCTTAGTATACCATTTATACCTCTTTTTTGGTTTGTTTCAAATGAATAATACTTGTAATTATTTTATCCACCTTTGTTTTGAGAATCAACCTTTATTATAAGATAAAACATAGATCTCTTGTGAGCTTACTTTACTATTGCAATGATAGTATCATTATTATGAATATACATTTAATATCACAGATTTCCTGCCTTAAATCCTTCCTAGTTGCTAATTTATTAGTTTCTGGAGCTGATATTTGATTTCCTTCCTCCATTTCATAACATGTGGGTTAGTTTTTCTATCTTCTGTTTTATGTATTTAGGAAAAGCAAAAATAACAATTAAACTAGCACTTTGCTGGTAATTGTCAAATGACTATAGTCTGTGATATTTATATTCACAAGTGTGGGTCAGTTTTATAATTGCTGTTAAACTGTGACATTGTCACTTAAAATGGATAGTGGTTAGTTACACTCGGGGCCATGGTGAGATGTGATATCATTGTTCCTTTAACCAGAAGAAAGCAAGAAGAAGGCGCATATACTTCTTATTTATGTTCCTTATCTTACTGTATTCCAAGATTAGTATTAAATAGCAGAGTTGATAATCTGGATCAGGGACTTCAGTGCTTCCACTAAATGATCCATGAATGAAGAAGTTTTAAATAGCAAATAGGAAGTCTCTCTGTGGTTTTTCTCTTGTACAGTGGGCCCACGAATTAAATAATTTTAAATGGCCAGAATGAAGGCCATTCCCTGGTTCTTTCAGCATGTTCTCTTCTCACTAAGGCAGTTATAGCTACAGTCACTGTTAAATGTTTGAGCTTTCAGAACCACGTATGAGTGGATGCTCAGTGCTCGATATAGTTCATACATTTAGGCATTATTCAGCAACTTGATGGCAAGTTATTTACATTGAATCCCTCCAAGTGCTGGAAAAACAGCAAGTTGTTCTTGCCAGGATAAATATCTTTTCCAGGTATGGCTTTTAGTGATTCTTACCGCAGCACCTTGGCTGATCAGATAATCCAAAAACATAGAGCATACCTAATGCCCTTCATAACATTGCTTAGGGCAAAAGAAATCTTTACAATAAATAAAGTACAAATGAGCATACAACCAAGTGATCTACTGAGGTTTCAATAAACAGAAGCTGTTAGCTGATAGAACATGGGGATAATTTTTAAAGGTGCAAATAAAGGTGCAAGTTAATACCAGTTTAGGGACGATACTTTGTGTTTTAACATGGGATATATACTTTAAACCAACGGACATTGTAAGGTTTGTGTCCCAGAATGCATAGGTTTGGAAAACAGTGGTAAATGGTGAGAGTGGCTTGATTCACCATCACTTCCTTGGAGAATTTGAGCTTTCAGGACCTATTAACTTTAACCTCTGCTGGGTGGGGAGAATGCGTTTTCTGGGGACAGAGTAAATATTCCAATTTACCTGAAGTTTTAGTTTCTCCCCAGTCATTTTTATTTCCTTGTGTTTGACGACCATCAGACAAGAAATACATTTGTATTATGCCAGGTATAATTAACCTTCATTATCATGAAGAAATAGAGTTGCTGTTACACTTCCATCAATAGCGATTTATGACAATTGTAAATGGGCAGTTGCAAAAAGTACAGTCTGACAGAAGCATGGTATTCCTGGACTCAGACTGCTCAGATAGGAAGAGATGGATCTGGGCAGGTGATCTTGATGAGCAGAAGTGTGGATAAATGTGAGGGGAATCTAGAGCAGGCTGTGGAAGAGAAAGATGATGGATACCAGATACAAACTTCTATGAATAAAATAGATAAGCAACAGAGATGTATTGTATAGCACAGGAATTATAGCCATTATCTTACAATAACCTAAAATGGAATATAATCTACAAAAATACTGAATCACTATGCTGTACATCTGAAACTAATATTGTAAATAAATTATATCTCAATAAAAATAAAAACATGAAGATGATAAATATCATCTTAGGTACATGCAGTATGTGCAGTGACCTATAAACACTTGTACCATTCACACTCCCATGTTTGAAAAATTAATGATGGTGTAAACTTACATGGAACATGAACTCATCTAAGTATGGAAATATGTGGAGTGTATCTGAGACCCTTGGTGCCTCACACATGTCACCCTGCACTTAATATTCCCACAAATATAGGTTGTTTTATAACATAAGTTCCAGAGACTTTCTGCCTGAGGATTTTTTTTTTTTTGGATGTTAGAAGTACTCAGGAATTCTCGTTGTGGCTCAGTGGAAATGAACCCAACTCATATCCATGAGGATGCAGTTTTGATACCTAGCCTCACTTAGTGGGTTAAGGATCTAGCCTTGCTGTGAGCTGTGGTGTAGGTCACAGACACAGCTTGGATCTGGTGTTGCTGTGGCTGTGGTGTAGGCCAGCAGCTGTAGCTCTGATTTGACCCCTAACCTGGGAATTTCCATATGTTGCAGGAGCAGCCTTAAATAAATAAATAAATAAATAAGTGCTTAACCCACTTTGTGGGGAAGCCCAGAACTGCCATGGAGTTAATGCCTTAGAGCTGCACCAATACAGAAACACACAGCTTCCTTGCTTCTCAAGTAGGATAGCTGCAAGTTACAGAATCTATACAGTTTCTTAAAGGGTCATAGTGTCCTTCATTTTTTCATAGTAGTATGATACCAATTAACATACCCTTTATTGCCATCCTTCCCTTCTCTGTCTCATGTCCTCATTTCTGAACCAATGTCTTCTAGGAAAACTTTCCAAATAAAAACTTGCATTCAGAGTTTGTCTATTTAAAATAACAGTAAAGCCATTGGGACTACACATTTATTTGTTTGTTTATTTATTTATTTATATCTTTTTAGAGCCGTACCCATGGCATATGGAAGGTCCCACGCGAGGGGTCAAATCAGAGCTACAGCTGCCGGCCTACACCACACCACAGCAACGCCAGATCCAAGCTGTGTCTGCAACCTACACCACAGCCTATAGCAATGCTGGATCCTAAACCGACTGAGCGAGGCCAGGGATTGAACCTGTGTCCCCATGGATACTAGTCAGATTTGTTTCTACTGAGCCACTAAGGGCACTCTGGGACCACATATTTAATAATACAATAATTCAGTGTGATGATTCTTGACATTCATCACAACAAATTTAAAGTTTACTTTTAGTCCGTATGAATAACATAAACTGTGCTAGTATATATCTCTTTATTTGAAAAATAACCCAAAGTTTAAAATTAAAATGTTCTCTGTCAGACCATGCTGTTCTCTGTAAGAATATCAGTTCTTAATATGATGCGTTTACATTCCCCATGATGGTAGTGCTAACAGTCTTAAACTCCACAGGTAAAGTAGTAGCAGGTTACGATGGCAGATAATGCACTTGTTCTGGATTTGATGAATTTGAGGTGCCTCCTGGAGATGGACCTACTTGATACACAATTTTGAAGCTTCAGAAAAAGATGTGATTAACAAAATCTAGAGTAAGATATCTTTTTGCACAATCTTTTTATTGCTACCTTAATGTCTTTGTTCCTCAATGTGTAGATGGCAGGATTCAAGACAGGAGTAATAGCAAAGTCAACAATGAACAGATTTTTATCAAGTGATGGTGGAGCAGAAGGCCAGACATAGAGAAACATGCATGGAGTGAAAAAGCAAAAAGACCCACAGTGATGTGAGATGACAAAGTGACAAATGCCTTGGATAGGTCTCTTGAAGAACGTTTCCAGACAGTGATCAAAATGAAGGAATAGGAAAGGATTAGCAGGAAGAAGGTGCCCATACTCATGAAGCCACTGTTGGCAGTAACGATAAACTCAAGTTCGGCTCCATTTGTGCATGCAAGTTTTATAATCTTAGGAAAGTCGCAATAAAAGCTGTCCACTTTATTAGGCCCACAAAATGGCAACTTTATAACAAATAAGAACTGAGACATAGCATGGATCACCCCAGTTACCCAGCCAGTGATTACAAATGAAACATATGTTTTAGGATTCATGATTTTCAAGTAGTGAAGAGGCTTACAGATTGCTGTGCACCTGTCAAATGCCATGGCTATGAGTAATACCATCTCCACTCCTCCTATCGTATGAATGAAACATATCTGTGTCATACAACTTTGGAAGGAGATTACTTTGTCTTCATTTAAAAGGTCTGTGATGATCTTGGGGACGGTGGTAGAGGAAAGACCCACATCAATGAGGGACAGATTCGCAAGTAGGAAGTACATAGGAGAATGTAAGTGAGAGTCAAAAATTACCAAAAACAAAATAAAAAGGTTTCCCAAGATGACCCCTAAATAGAGCAAAGAACATATCAATGTGAGAAAAACTTTTTTCTCCCAAGAACAAGAAAGGGCCAGTAATACAAACTCAGTGACCACAGAATCATTTAGTCCACCCATTGGCTGGGACTGAAGAGCTGATTTTCAAGTGACCTGAGGATAAAAATTAAAAAGAATAAGCATCACTGGCAAAAAATATGTATTTTCTATTTTCTTTGCTAATTAAGTTAGATATAATCAATGAGAAGAGAGAAATGAAGATTTTGTAACAAATAGGCTTGGCAACAAATTTATTGTACTGTTGGGGATATATGGGCAAAATGTGACTGTAAAGATGTGCAGATAGAGCCAAAAAGAGTTACTTTAATTTTCCTCCCACAGTTAAATCTCTTTTTAAATTTCTTTTTCTCAAAAATTTTGGATCATTTTTTCTGACATTTGCCCCAAGTGTCCTCACACCAAATGATTATCATCTCTTCGGTCACACTGCTATTAATAGTGCTTTTATACCAATTCTACATGATCTTATCTGGACCTTTCTTACCCCCATTAATATTCCTTTACTTCACTGAGCTTATAGTAGATCACCAGAACAAAAGTACTTGAACATATTCCCAAACTCCTTACCTTAGGCTTTTAAAATTTAAGTGGAACTCAGATGACAAGATTTATTTATTTTTTATTTTTTATTTTTTAAATGAGAGTTGCAACGTTTATTTCAGGTTCTCTCTTGTTTTTTTTTTTTTTTTTTGGTATTCTTTTTTCTTTTTTGCCACACAGGCAGTATGTGGAAATTCCTGGGCCAGGGATTGAACCTATGCCGCACAGCAGCAACCAGAGCCACAGCGGTGAGAACACAGGAGCCTCAACCCGCTAGGCCATCAGAGAACTCCCAAGATTTAATAATTATAACACTTGGTTCATGGCATGTTTCATCTTTGGTCCATGATACTTTTAGTAAATGTATTAATTAGAAACTAAAATAAAGTAAAATTTTATGGAGTTCCCGTCGTGGCGCAGTGGTTAACAAATCCGACTAGGAACCATGAGGTTGCGGGTTCGGTCCCTGCCCTTGCTCAGTGGGTTAATGATCCGGCGTTGCTGTGACTGTGGTGTAGGTTGCAGACGCGGCTCGATCCCGCATTGCTGTGGCTCTGGTGTAGGCCAGTGGCTATAGCTCCTAGCTTGGACCCTAGCCTGGGAAACTCCAGAGGCCGCAAGAGCGGCCCAAGAAAATGGCCAAAAAGACAAAAAAAAAAAAAGTAAAATTTTAGGTACCTGATTGTAACTATTAGTAAATATAATGACAATTAATAATTAAGAATCAATTATAATGATCACAGATAATTTGAGTGTCTTCTACACTCAGAGATTGTGTTAAGTACATTTCTTTCAATCTCCTAGTGACTCCATAAGAGAGGTTCAGTTTTATTATACCCATTTCACCAATGAAGAAACTGAGTCTCGGATAAAGTGGCAAAGCCAGGACTTGGATTAAGAACTGTATGGTTTCAGAGTGCATGCTCCAAACATTATTCAAGTCCAGCACCACCAATATACTTTAAATCGTCCCAAGGGTCTAGAAGCATCAATTAACCTGTTTCCTTTACACCCAACTTCTCACATCCCTCAATCAATTACACATAGAAACTCTCCTTCAAAAATCACATCTGTCAAGGACAGAATGGTGGTAATTCCTTCGTGATTTCCCTTTATCTATCAAACCCCTCACAAGTAAGTTCATTTTAACTTATATTTCCAATTTATTGAAGCAACCAAGGCTAGCTTCCACACCAGAAAATCTGCAGCATACAGTAGTCGGTAAAAATATCATATATAGTAATCACTTTTCAGTCTTTATCCTGCTTACTCCTTCTTCAAATTTGAGTACTATTAATCATCCATTTTAAAAAAATTTCTTCTGTAAGTGGTTGCTATTTAGGTTTCCTATCCCCAAGTCTTTTTCATCATTGTTTCTGGATAAGAATACCTACGTATTTAGATATTTGGTAGAGACTTCTCAGATTCAGAGGAAGGTAAGTCCTTATCCTTGCCACCAGATGAAACATGATACTCCAGTGTCATTGGCCATGGATTGGTTTAGAAGGGCATGTAACCTAGATTTGAAGACAGAGACTGACACAGATCATGGTGATAGCATATTTCCTTTTGTTATCAGAAACTGGACATTCAGAGAGTCATATCCCACGAGAATTGCAGAACGAATGTGCCTCTTCCAGATGGAGTTTCCATTTGACTAAGACAACCATATCTCCCTGTGCTATCTTCTACTTGCTGATTCTGCATCTAGAAGACAGTTTCCAATTACTTGTCTAGTCTGGACAGAGATATTCAAATGTATGTATAATACTACACTCTTATAAATAATTTCTTTCTTCAACCCTTCACGTTCTCCTTATTTTCTTCAATTTGGTGTTTCCCAGTTTATCTCAAGCTCCCACTT